>NC_141920.1:35408227-35559742 GCF_057802395.1 Ceratotherium simum simum | reverse complement strand
TTTCTCAACAGAAACTTTTCAGGCTAGAAGAGACTGGAATGATATATTCAAAATACTGAAAGACAAAAACTTTCAGCCAAGAATACTCTATCCAGCAAAAATATCCTTCAAATATGATGGAGAAATAGTAACTCTCCCAGATAAACAAAAGCTAAGGGAGTTCATGGCCACGAGACCCCCACTACAAGAAATACTCAAGAAGGCCCTCAGGCCTGAAAAAAGAAGAGAAAGGGAACACAAAGCTTGGAGGAAGGAGAAAAGTAGGTAGACAAAATCAGAGAAATAGTAGATCTTTACCGGAATAGGTTAGCAACCACTTAAATACTAAACTCAAAGATCAAAGGAAGAAATTCACCAAAAATAAATTTAACCTCATCACTGTAACACACAGCCACAACACAAGATAGAATAAGGTATAACAAGAACAACTTAGAAGGGGAAGAGGAAAGTGACTGAATTGACTTAGTATAAGGAAATAGGAGGCCATCAGATAATGGACTATCTCATACACAAGATTTTTTGCCCAAACCTCAAGGTAACCACTACACAAATAATCAAAGCAAAACCACATATGATAAACAAAGAGAAAACTAGAAGAATCATAAGACAGAACAACCAAACTGAATTGGCAGTCCAAAACAAATGGGACAAGAAACAAAGGAAATGCAAAAGAACCAGAAAATAAGTGACAAAACAGCAACATTAAGCCCTCATATATCAATAATTACCCTAAATGTAAATGGATTGAACTCTCCAATCAAAACATACAGAGTGGCAGGATGGATTAAAAAGCAAGACCCAACAATATGCTGCCTTCAGGAAACACATCTTAGCACTAAAGACAAGCACAGGCTCAGAGTGAAAGGACTGAAGAAAATACTCCAAGCTAATGGCAAACAAAAGAAAGCAGGTGTTGCCATACTCATATCAGACAAAGTAGACTTCAAGATAAAACAGGTTAAGAAAGACAAAGAAGGGAAATATATAATGATAAAAGGGACACTCCATCAAGAAGACATATCACTTATAAATATATATGCACCCAACATAGGAGCACCAATGTACATAAAGCAACTATTAACAAACCTAAAAGGAGAAATCAACAACAACACAATAATAGTAGGGGATCTTAACACCCCACTTACAGCAATGGATAGATCATCCAGACAAAAAGTTAATAAAGAAATAGTAGACTTAAATGAAAAACTGGACGAGATGGACCTAGTAGACATATACAGAGCACTCCATCCAAAAACAGCTGACTACACATTCTTCTCAAGCACGCATGGAACATTCTCTAGGATAGACCATATGTTGGGAAACAAAGCAAGCCTCAATAAATTTAAGAAGATTGAAATCATAACAAGCATCTTTTCAGACCATAAGGCTATGAAACTGGAAATGAACCAGGAAAAAAAAACTGGGAAAGTGACAAAAATGTGGAGATTAAACAACATGCTACTGAACAACCAATGGATCATTGATGAAATTAAAGGAGAAATCAAAAACTATCTGGAAACAAACGAAAATGATAACATGCCATATCAAACCATATGGGATGCAGCAAAAGCGTTCCTGAGAGGGAAACTCATAGCGATACAAGCCCACCTGAACAAACAAGAAAAAGCCCTAATAGGCAACCTTAAATTACACCTAACAGAACTAGAAAAAGAAGAACAAACAAAGCCCAAAGCCAGCAGAAGGAGAGAAATAATAAAAATCAGAGCAGAAATAAATGAAATTGAGACCAAAAAAACAGTAGAAAGGATTAATGAAACAAAGAGTCGGTTCTTCGAGAAGATAAACAAAATCGACAAACCCTTAGCCAGGCTTACTAAGAAAAAAAGAGAAAAGGCTCAAGTAAATAAAATTAGAAGTGAAAGAGGAGAAATTACAACAGATACCATGGAAATACAGAGGATTATAAGAGAATACTATGAGAAACTATATGCCAACAAATTGGACAATCTAGAAGAAATGGATAAATTCTTAGACTTATACAACCTCCCAAAATTGAACCAAGAAGAAATGGAGAATCTGAATAGACCAATAACAAGTAAAGAGATTGAAATAGTAATCAAAAACCTCCCAAAAAATAAAAGTCCAGGACCAGATGGCTTCTCCAGTGAATTTTACCAAACATTCAAAGAAGATTTAATACCCATCCTTCTCAAACTATTCCAAAAAATAGAAGAAGATGGAACACTTCCTAAATCATTCTATGAGGCCAACATCACCCTGATACCAAAACCAGACAAAGACAATACAAAGAAAAGAAAATTACAGGCCAATATCGGTGATGAACATTGATGCAAAAATCCACAACAAAATATTGGCAAACCGAATACAACAATACATTAAAAAGATCATACACCATGATCAAGTGGGATTTATACCAGGGACGCAGGGATGGTTCAACATCCACAAATCAATCAATGTGATACATCACATCAACAAAACAAAGAATAAAAACCACATGATCATCTCAATAGACGCAGAGAAGGCATTTGACAAGATACAACATCCATTTATGATAAAAACTCTCAATAAAATGGGAATAGAAGGAAAGTACCTCAACATAATAAAGGCCATATATGACAAACCCACAGCCAACATCATACTCAACGGGGAAAGACGAAAAGCCATACCTCAGAGAACAGGAACAAAGCAGGGCTACCCACTCTCACCACTCCTGTTCAACATAGTACTGGAGGTTTTGGCCAGAGCAATTAGGCAAGAAAAAGGAATAAAAGGAATCCAAATAGGTAACGAAGAAGTGAAACTCTCACTATTTGCAGATGACATGATTGTATATATAGAAAACCCTAAAGAATCTGTTGGAAAACTATTAGAAACAATCAACAACTACAGCAAAGTTGCAGGGTACAAAATCAATCTACAAAAATCAGTTGCATTTCTATATGCTAATAATGAACAGAAAGAGAGCTCAAAAAGATAATACCATTTACAATTGCATCCAAAAGAATAAAATACCTAGGAATAAATCTTACCAAGGAGGTGAAGGACCTATACAATGAGAACTACAAGACATTATTGAAAGAAATCCAAGATGACATAAAGAAATGGAAAGATATGCCATGCACGTGGATTGGAAGAATAAACATAGTTAAAATGTCTATATTACCTAAAGCAATCTACAGATTCAATGCAATCCCAATCAGAATCCCAATGACATTCTTCACAGAAATAGAAAAAAGAATACTAAAATTTATATGGGGCAACAAAAGACCCCGAATAGCTAAAGAAATCCTAAAGAAAAAGAACAAAGCAGGAGGCATCACAATCTCTGACTTCAAAACATACTACAAAGCAATAGTAATCAAAACAGCATGGTACTGGTACAAAAACAGACACACAGATCAATGGAACAGAATTGAAAGCCCAGAAATAAAACCACACATATACGGACAGCTAATTTTCAACAAAGGTGCTAAGAACATGCAATGGAGAAAGGAAAGTCTCTTCAATAAATGGTGTTGGGAAAACTGGACAGCCACATGCAAAAGAATGAAAGTGGACCATGTGCTATCGCCATTCACAAAAATTAACTCAAAATGGATCAGAGACCTGAATGTGAGACCTGAAACTATAAAACTCATAGAAGAAAATATAGGCAACACACTATTTGACATTGGTTTTAAAGGAATCTTTTCAGACGACATGCCTACCCAGACTAGGGAAACTAAAGAAAAAGTAAACAAGTGGGACTTTATCAGATTAAAGAGCTTTTATAAGACAAATTAAACCAGAATCAAGATGAACAGACAACCAACCAGCTGGGAGAGAATATTTGCAAAACACACATCTGACAAGGGGTTGATCTCCATAATATATAAAGAACCCACACAATTGAACAACAAAAAAACAAACAACCCGATCAAAAAATGGGCAGAGGAAATGAACAGACACTTCTCCAAGGAAGATATACAGATGGCCAATAGGCACATGAAAAGATGCTCAACATCACTAATCATCAGGGAAATGCAAATCAAAACAACACTAAGATACCACCTCACGCCTGTTAGAATGGCTATAATCACCAAGACAAAAAACAACAAATGTTGGAGAGGATGTGGAGAAACAGGAACCCTCATACACAGCTGGTGGGAATGCAAATTGGTGCAGCCTCTATGGAAAACGGTATGGAGATTCCTCAAAGAATTAAAAATAGAGATGCCCTATGATCCAGCCATCCCACTACTGGGAATCTATCCAACGCACCTGAAATCAACAATCCAAAGAGGCTTATGCACCCCTATGTTCATTGCAGCATTATTCACCATAGCCAAGAAGTGGAAGCAACCTAAGTGTCCCTCGACTGACGATTGGATTAAGAAAATGTGGTATATATATACAATGGAATACTACTCAGCCATAAAAAAAGACAAAATCGTCCCATTTGCAACAACATGGATGGGTCTGGAGCGTATTATGTTAAGTGAAATAAGCCAGAAAGAGAAAGACAAACACTGTATGATCTCACTCATATGTGGAATATAAACCAACACATGGACAGAGAAAACTGGACTGTGGTTACCAGGGGCAGTGGGGGTGCGGGGTGGGCACAAGGGGTGAAGGGAGTCATATATATGGTGATGGACAAACAAAAATGTACAACCCAAAATTTCACAATGTTAGAAACCATTAAAACATCAATTAAAAAAAAAAAAAAAGAGAAGAGTATTGGCAATGGATGTGAGCTCAGGGCCAATCTTCCTCACCAAAAAAAAAAAAAATTTTAAGGCTTCCTGTTAAAACAGAATGATCCCACTTTTATATAACTATTTTTTAATCTTTCCATCTATATTTATAGCTGCTTATATGCTTAGAAGTATATTTGGAATGACATTAATCCAATGTTAATGATGGTTATTCCTGGGTGGTACAATTTGAGGTGATTATTTTAAAAACCTGAGGTGATTATTTTAAAAACCTGGATTATCTGACATACAAACATACATACATACATAAGTGCGTGGGTATTACAAAAACAATGCGTGTTTAAAGAAAGACTGAAATCAAATATGGAAAGTTGCTAATACTGGTTATTCATCATTTAAAATAAGTTCTTATATTGAAAGTCCCAATCAGTTTCTCCTATCCTCACTCATCACCTCTACTAATATCATTCTGATGATTTTTCTCCTCTATCTCCCTTTCTATTGCTTTCAAAAGTGTTTATATATGGAGATACATTTGCATCTTCTATGTTTTTACCTCTATGAACTATTGTTATCTGAACATTACAGATCAGGAAACAGTCTTACCAAAGTACACCTCATACAGAAGAGGTGAGATCAGAACCCAGATCTGTCTCACACCAGTGCCCATGGTATTTACACCATACCATATTAAGAACAATTTATTTTCTTACTCTATTTTTTTAAACTAATTCATGTAGAAAAGTATACTGGGAATCAACTTCTTGAAATAAAGGAATACTGTTACTATCCCTAAAATCCAATATTTTGAAGGAGCTTTGAAAAATTCATATCTAAGGGAGCAGGTGGGAGGCAGTTCTTCACCTTGGTTCAGCCAATGGGGAAGTTGCCTATTTACAAACATTCTCAGGCAGGATGCTTTGAAGCAGTAAAGTGGTAGCATTTCACTGATTTAGTGCCTGCTTAGATTACCACCAAATTGGTGATTTATTTTCCACCATAAAAGTTTAGAAGCAAATTACTCTTGCCAAATGACATAGAGGTAAAATAAAGTCTTATAGTTTCTATCTTAAAACAAGCAAAATTAACAATCAGAAATAAGTTTAAAAAGCAATTCACTCTTGCCAATTTCAATTTTTGAGACATTTAGATTTAAGTCTGTCAGAGCCAAAAGTAAGTAGTTATTGGTTAATATTAATGAAATAAAAAGCCAAGTCATAAAATGAGAGATAAATACTGTGAAATGATTAAATTACCTACCAAAGGTCTTTAAATATGGATTTGGTTATTTGCCAACCTCCCTTGTTAAAATTTAGTTCATCCAACATTAATGATGGTAATTTCTAAAGGGTGGAATTTGAGGCAATTTTTCTCATTGGTTTGACAATATTTGTTTTCCATTTATTGCTACCTCTTTAACAGGGATCAACCCATGTCTCGGGAACTGTTGTTACGTGTTTATTGTCACTGCTTAACTCTTAGTTGTTCTCCTTTGAGTTTCAAAATTCTGTCACTGAGTGAACAATTTTATTGAAAACAGGTAAGTCCCACATGCACTGTATCTTCACCGCCAGATGTTCGGCATTCTGAGGGAGCACAAATGCAAAGGGTAGCAGAGTAGCTATGCACGGTTACAATGTTGACAGTCTCAGCAATTACATTTAACTTAGCAGGGACTTTAATTTATTTCTTTAAAAGTTGTCACCCCAAATTTGAGACAAGCAAAAGGCACTAAACTTCTGGTGTCTGATAAAACTTGTATGAGGACACATTCCTACCTGTTTCACCACTGTCAACAAACTCCAACATTGAAAACAATCTGGGAAATTGGTTCAGTTTCATTTTCTAATTTGAGTGTACTCAAGGACAGTTAGAAAAATACACTTCTTCATCAGGAATTACTGTTGTTTCAGATCTAACAGCGCAGGAATGAGAAAGGTCTTATTAAGACTTTTGTTGAATAAGAGAAATAGAAACAACTGTAAGCATGGTGGTTGGAATGATTCTGCTGTATTGATTGCCCCTACAACAGCCATTGATTACCATAATAAAGCCCCTTATTATCTTCCTTCTTTTTCTTTCTCTAGAACCTTCCCATGACACTCTTCAACTAACAAAACATACTGCGTTGCAATCAGAATAGTCTGACTTGTGCAGATCTGTGGTTTGCCTAGTTAATCATGGTGTTGCTAGAAGTGAAAGAAATAGGAAGCCCAGTAAGCCCAAATTCTTATTTGATCTGTATAAGCAGAAATGTTCGAGGTCAAGTGAACAACAGTCTAATCTGAATCATGAAAACAGAGAGTCATAGTCCCTTGATCAATTCCCAGACTTGAGCCATTAAAACTCTCAGAAGAAAACACAGGGGTAAAGTTTCATGACCTTGGATTTCAGAAATGGATTCTTAAATATGACACCAAAAGCATGAGTAACAAAATAAATAAGGACAAACAAAAGAGATGAACCTTGAAACATTATGCTAAGTGAAAAAAACAATCAGAAAAGACCCTATAGTGTATGATTCAGTTCACATGAAATGTCCAGAATAGGCAAACCCATAAAGAAAGAAAATGAGTGGTTGCCCAAGGCTGGGGTGGGGTGGGGAGAGGGGGATGGAGAATGCCTGTGAATGTATATGGGGTTTCTTTTTGATGTGATAAACATTTTCTAAAATTGATTGTGGTTATGCTTGTATGACTCTCCAAATACACTAAAAATGATTGACTTGTACACTTTAAATGGATGAATTGTATGTTATATGAATTATATATCAATAAACCTTTTTCAAACTATAAAAAAAAAGACATAGAAAATTTGAATAGACCTATAAAAAGTAAAGATTTTAAGTTAGTAAGTAAAATTCTTTCCTCAAAGAAAAGCCTGTGCTCAGATGGCTCTACTGGTGAATTCTACCAAACATTTAAAGAACTATTAACACCAATCCTCAGAAACTCTTCCAAAATACTGAAGAGAGGAGAATACTTCCCAACTCATTCTATGAGGCCAGTATTATATACCCAAGCCAAATACAGTTATCACAAGGAAAGACAACCGCAGACCAATATGCTTCATGACAATAGGTGTAAAAATCCTCAACAATATACTAACCAACTGAATCCAGCACCATATAAAAAGGATTATACACCATGGCCAAGTTGGATTTATCCCAGGTATGCAAAGTTGTTTTAACATCTGAAAGTCAATTAATGTAATGTATTATATTTATAGAAAAAGGAAAAAAATCACATGATTACCTCAATAGATACAGAAAAGGCATTTGGCAAAATCCAATACCCTTTTATGATAAAAAAAAAAAAAAAATTCAACAAACTAGGAATAGAAGGAAACTTCCTCAACCTGGTAAGGGCATCTATGAAAAACTTACAACGAACATCATACTAATACTAAAATGTATTGAATTATACACTTAAAATGGATGAAGAGCAAATTTGATAGTATATAAAATATATGTCAATAAAGCTGCTAAATAAATTATCTTGGCAAAAAAAAAATGTTGCATTATCCGTAACAGTGATAATAATACAAGAATCCAATCTTTTGGCTTACACACCTCAAGACACAAAAGACATGCTCTCTATACACCTAAAAACTCTACTCAGCAATACTGAAAACAATCTAGCCAAATAAACATGTTCTTAGTGGTTCTTGGCCTCTTTCCGTAGACTCTGTTCTTAAAGGGCAAGCATTGGCTGTTTCCCAAATCACTGTGCTCTTATTTTTGCCTCGAAGACTGGCTTGATCAAGGCCTTTAAAGAACAAAAGTGTAGATCATTCGGCACCTGATATTATGCATGACACTAAAAAAAAAAATAGTTTGAAAGGATGATGCCAATGCACATACCAAACTCTTCTTAGTCATTATTCCTTAGAAATTCTTCCCTGCCCACGTCCTCCATCTTTCTTCAGAGCCAGTGTAGGTGGAATGTGCGAATTGATAAATGCAGTCTAATTATATAACTCCACTTCTTCTTTTATAAGATGTTATACCAGGGTTACCTTATTTTGTCCCTGTTATGTAATTGGGTTGTAGGATGCTTAAGCCCAAAACCTACATAAATATTAATTTTATTTCTGTCTTGTTTGATTCCAAGACATTCACACTCTAATTTTACACTTTTAAGGACAATTTTATCTTTGAATACAAGACACTCTGCCTTGCCTCTTTTCTCTCTTAATCAAACAATTTACAAGTCAAACTCTCTTATGCCCCAGCTAACACATATGCTATATTTCTTGGATGATCTTACTCAGAAACTTCTCTATGTTAGATCAAAAGAGAGTTAGAAAGTAACAACAATGTAGGGAACAAAGATTAGCCATAAATTTAAAGCAATATTAATTGTTTTCCTTAAAATAAATTTAATCTGATTTTAAGGTTTTGATTAATTTTAAAACATGGACTTGAATTCTATCAAGGGTGAAAATGAAACAATGGGATTTTGTGATCATACTGTGGAGAGGTGTGGACAAAAACTTCATGAAAGCACAGATTGAGTAGTCAGAAGGCCAGCAGTTTCAATCATGTAACCTACTATTGAATGTCTTAAATGTTAATATTATAAAATCAACAAAAAAAGGTGAAGAGATTAAACTAAATCCCAGGAAGAGAAATGAGAAGAAGCTAGAGTGTAATCAGCCCCATCTTTTTTATTCTCACAATTCCTCTAGGCAAACCAAAAGGGTCAAAAGGAATGATGCCTACCACTTTCAGTGAAACTTACTGTAAAGAAAAATTTAAAAATAGCAAACAAAACACAATGGTTTGGCAATTAACACACAGCCCCGGTTGAAGAATGTTCAGTATTTTCATCTTGAGTTTGGGGAGAACAATGCATCCACTGTGTGGCACGGAGGTTGCTATCTGCTGTGGACAATTTCTTCCATATTTGTGTAGGTATGTTTTGCTATATCAGCAGAAGGGGTACAAGATGGGATGGAGACCAACTATATAACAGCTGCTGTATAATTTTTAAATGCTGCTATATGACTGAGGCATTTAATCAAAAGACAGATCACTTATTACAGACATTATTGACAGAAATAAACAAGAATTTTCCACCAGTTTTCACTTTCAAAAAGGAGAAGAGTAGAAGTTGGACTTCAATCACAAATATCAGGATTACACCAAGAGGGCAAATGTCAAGGAAACAGGAATTTAGGAATCTTACCCTTAAATATTCTCATCACTGGGTTTTCTTTGCAGAATTCCATTCTCTTTTATTTTTTCCCAGATAAATCAATCTGTTGCTTGACTAATCAATCTATCTAAACACATATTTTTTTCCTCTTTAAATGAAGGTGCAGTGAACATATGTGAACATCTGTGTCCAAAGTTCTCCAAACATTGGCCAGTATCAACAATCTTAGAGATTTTCATTCCCATTTATTACACACCCACCATTACATTGTAATCAGCATCAACTTTCATTGGAATCTAAGTCTGCTAACATTTTTCCCTTCTCTTGAATTTTTCAAAATCCTGAAGAAAATATTTTTGAACCAAAAAAAAATGCTTTAAGGAAGGAAACACAGTGTATATTTTAGCAAGTAGAGGGGTAGAAAAAGAAAGAAGTAAAGAAAATCAATGCAATGTCATTAGAAAAGTGATTACAAGGGGGGATCTGTTTGCACACACTGGCATTCTGAGCGTAAGTGTGTGAATCTGGTTCACAGTGCTCTGTAAAATCCCCAGCAGCATTTGATTTTCACTAAGAAAAAATATTGTTTGGGTGGATGTTGTTTAGTAATCATTCTGGCCACAACCCTAAAGAGTATTATTTTCAATTTAAATCTGGACTCACCCAAAATACACGTAAATTTTACCACTGATGTGGTACCAAGAAAAGTGTCATTTGCAACTTGAATCTATAATCTGCCAATCCTAATATCCAAGAATTGCTATGGCTCAGCAGAATTAAATAAAATTAATTGGTGGTTTTTTAAAGAAAATTATCTAAATTTCACAAAGGAAAAATATTTAAATCATTATTTATTCCTCAAAGCTTACTAATTTTGAAAATTATTTTCCCATATGCCTGAAGTAGCATTTAGAAAAGAAAGTCAAAATATAATGTTAAAATGAAAGGAACATTCCTTTATCTTACTGAGCTGATGCAATATAAGCCAAAAATCTGTCTTTATGTCCCCTGGATAGAGATACAAAACTTATGTTTCAATTTCAACTAAATGATAGAAATAATAAGGAACGAAATCAGTTTTTGAAAAAAATAGTAAGCAACAAAATTTGTTTTTGAAAAAAGTTGTAAGCAGAAAATTAGTTTTCTTTATTACTCCACTACTCTACTTTACTGGCATTCTACAAATAAAAATAACATCTCTGTAGCCCCTTAACAAAGCCCTTTGACATGCATTATTCCATTTAACATATTTCTCAACATAATCTCTTGAAACAGGAAGTATTATTCCCATTTTGCATATGAAGATATTGAGATTCGAGTTAAATGATCTACTTAAGTTCTCAGGACCAGTAAGTGACAGAGCCAAGCCTGAACATTTCTACTTCTTCTTTGGCGCTATGTGGTTGCCAGGAGAATATGACTGGGCAAGACTGAGAAAAAGCCTGCTGGAGGATGAGGTGCCATGTGGAGCAGAGCCCAGTCCTCTCAGGTGAGGCCCCAGCCATGTGAGAGCCCAACCAAGTTCAATGACACCACCTAGCTAACGCACAGCTGACTGCAGACACATGAATGAGACATGCTCAGATTAGCATGTCTCAGAACCTCCACAACTGTACTGTGAGCAAAAATAAATGGTTGTTGTTTTAAGCCATGAAGTTTTGGGGTGGCTTGTTACCCAGCACTATTGTGGCAATAGTTGAATGATACACAATTCAAAGTTGCCAACACACAAACCCTTAGTATTGGCATTGGCTGACCCAGAAGAATCCGGAGGCTCAGCAGTACATTAACATAGCATTTGATAAAGTCAGAAACTCAAGAAGTTGGATAATCTTACTGAGACTCCACATAAATATCCAGGTCAATATGGTTAATTTTACAATTAAAAAGTAATTCTCCATCCTACTCCAATGATTTATTTCTACCATGACACTTGTATGATTGCCTAAAGGATTGTGGAAAAAATTAAAATAATAAAACAATGGTTCAAAAATCACAAACTACTGTTCTTGCTCTCATGGCACATGTGATTATTGTTAAGTTACTGTTGCCAGTGAAAAGATTATGATTTTGTTAATAATATTGTGATAACTTGGCAAACATGATTGAAAATGGAGACATATATTTATGTTCCACAATTATCTATTTTAGAAATGACTGAAGTGCATATAGTGCAGAATCGAAAGCAAGGTTGAGTACAGGATAACATCAAGATATAAACTTGGGATATACCTAGCTATCCATAACAGCAGGCATTCCAAAAACATTTTTGAAAGCATAAACGAAAGAGTGAAAATGCTGGTTGCTATATTCCATCAAAGTTCCCTTCTAGCTAAAAATATGCAATGACCTCAACTTAGTTAGAAATTATCAGTGATATCATTATTTGGATATTAAATACCTCCTCCACCCTTTGGCAAGTCTTAAAAGGTACTTCATCATTCACTTGTAAAATGAAAAGGTTTTGAATCGGACAATTCCAACAACAATAATTACACTACTAATTATTATTATAATAATAGCACTAATAATTATAGTGCTACCATGTGCCAGATTCAGGACCAAGTGTTTTATATGCATTCACTCATTTAATCCTCATAGCCGTCCTATGGGATAGATGCTGCTATTCCCATTTCATGGATGAGAAAATTGAGACTGTCCAAAATCCCATAGCTAATGCCTGGTGTAATTGGTAGAGGTAGGATTGAACCCAAGTATGCCTGCCATCGAAGCCTATGCTCTTAAACATTTAGAATTAGGCACAATGTCACACAAATGACAAGTTATTCTTGACATGGCCAGGTCCTGGACTTTTGAGGAATTTCCTCTCTGAGATAAGAGCTGGAGAACGCAGAATCGCTATATTTCCCCAGGGCAACACGAAGAAAGCACCAAAAATCTTTAGAATGAAACTTCATATCTGCCCCTTGCTAAGGTGAAAACATCCTTCGATAGCAATAAATAATGACCTCCTATATCACATTAATTAAGAACCCTAATGAAGCATGAGAGAGAGAAAAATAAATACATATATATAAAATGAGAGTTGAATTCTCAACTTTTGTGTCACATAGCGTAGGCATTCAATTTCTACTGAATTAAATTGAGTCAACTGATGTCATATTTGAGGAAATAACCTACGCACTTGAAACTAAGGATTATTTAAGTCTAATTTGAAATAATATTAGATCAACTGAAAATTTTGTTGATGATATCATTCTCAGTATCTCCTTTTTAATGAAGTAATTGTGATTTTTCAATTAACTACTCCAGAGTTTAAGCTAAGGATTAACAGTTATTGAATATTTACTATGTGTCAGACACATTTTTAGGTGCTGTAGACATTAATTAATTTGTACCCATTTATCAGATGAGGAAATTGAGGCCTATGCTCTGTGACATATCAAAGTAGAGGTAATGATTGTATGCCAAACCAGAGAAAGAGGGAAGAATGTGCCACTTTTCTAAGGCTTAACGTACTCTGTGTATGACAACGTCCTTTTAAAAAGCATGCTTACATAATGTTGGGAAATTTCTGTATAATAATTTAATATATTTAATAACATAATTTCTGAATATTTCTGAGAAATATAGAGGCTGAGTGTAAACTTGTATAAATCCAGCTAATTCAATACACTTTAGTTAACAGCTAAAAGCATGCGCCTTGGCTCAGGGAATTGTATACATGAAATCATTTAAAAAAAACAAGTCTCATGGACATTCTGAATGAACTTCAAGCCTGATATCTCCTTTATGGGTGGCATCCCCATGTGTGCATCTGTGCATGTGGTGGGGGGTTCTCATCCAGTACCTCTAGTTACTCAGGTGTAAAGCCTTTGTCTTTTGTCTCTGTCCCCCAGGGCCCTGTCACAGGTGCACAATATGAGTTCAAGTCTGGAATGAATCAGCAAAATGCACAAAGGTTGGAATAAAAACTAATCATAGTATTGACAGTGAGAGTTAACATTTATTGAGTGTTTACCGTGCATGGTCACTGTCCTGTGTATTCCACACATACTGCCTTACTGAATCCTCACAACAACCTATGAAGTAGGTACCACTATTATCCCCATTCTACTGAGAGGTGTAAAAGGGGGTAAGTAAAGTGGGATGCACAGGTAACACATGATGGAGTCTAAATTCAAACCCAAGCAGTCTGTCCTTGGAGTCTACCATCCTAGCTGCTTCATAATATTATCTCACTCATTATATTAGACTACAACATTCACAGACAGGCGAGGTAGGTATACACAAATGCCATATTTTGCTCAATTTGTCCTTATAAAGTTATTACCATATAAGTAGATATTTAGCACTATCTTTTCTAATTTTCTTTCTAATTTCCTCTAATCTTCTTTCTAATTTGTTCAAAATGAAACAAATGATTATGTAAAAATCACTCGAGTGCCTGGTTATTTCTAGACTTAGTTGATGAAACTATTCTCAGCAGATTATATTCATTTTATCTCTAAGTTTTAAATGGCATGTTAGCCTTTCTGGCCCAAGTTTTGGGCTAAATATAGCAATTATGTTCTATAGGTGAAGGTCACTTTGGGGAATGCTTCATCTAAAAACTAGGACTTTTAGAGACATCTCTGGGAAAAGAACACACGTAAAAGGATGTCTTTAAATTTTAGGCTCAATATATAAAATCTGGTTTGATTTACAACTTTATTTACCCACACCCTTTTAGGAAAGCATTTATTCAGTAAGGCATGCTTTATAATGTTTTCAGAGAAAACACAATCCTTCTGTTAGGACTATTAGACTTTAAAAAGCATAGTATTTACTACAATCAAATGGAGAGAAAAATTGACCAGTTTAAGTAAATGTTCTACTTATTAATGCATGGATTAGATTAACTTCCACATTAATCTTCTTTCTACTAGAAGCTCAGACAGAAGCAGGAAAGAGGGTCGTTGTGGATATTTGTCTGGAGGATTCCTTTACACGGCTTCAAAAAGGACAGGGAACAAAAGATCAACTGTTAGGTTCATCACATTGATGGTCCCAATTAATGCCCTCCTTGTATCTCTGTCCTCTCCCCTGTGATTTTGCCATTTCTCCTATAAAGAGGTAAAGTCTATTTTCCCTCCCCTTAAATCTGGCTGATCTGCTTCAGCCAGCAGAATGTAGCCCAAGTGACACTGTGCCAATTCCAATTTAGGCTTCAACATGCCTTCCATACTTCCTCTCTCTCTCAGTCTCTCTCTCTCTTTCTCTCTCTCTGTCTCTCTGTCTCTCTGTGTCTCTCTGTCACTCAGAGCCCTGTCTCTGCCCTCTGAACAGGCTAGTCTGTTGAGGATAAGAGATGACTCGGGTAGGGAAGAGCTGAAGTACCCCAGCCAACATCCAACCAATCCTTAGAGCCAGAGTGACTTAGCACACTTTTGGCTGACCATACACACAAGGGAGCCAACGCAGACCAGAACAACAACCCAGGATAGCTCAGCTTAAATTACTGACCCACAGAATTGGCATTAAATAAACGACTACTGTTTAAGTCACTACATTTGGGGATAGTTTATTACACAGCAGTAGCTAACTAATACAGTCTCTGTTGTGGGAAATACATGTAAAAATAATTCAAATAATATTTTCAAATTTGTATCAGCCTTTAAAAAATTAACTATTTATGAAATATTTATATCCCACAGAAGAAACTAAATTGTCATTTAACATAAAGTATAATTATAGAATCTTAATTTATTTTCCTTGTTATATTTTTTTATATTCCTAATTCTCAATAAATATGTTGAATTGAACTGGATATCTGTCAATTGTTGCCTTTAATAACTCAATGTTTTATGAGAAGAATATTAATAGAAAAACCTTTAGGCTCTGTCTGGATTCAGGAAGAACCAGCATATGATGCATAAAATCCGTAACATTTTTTGTCACAATTTAAATTTAATATAATAATTGGTAAGCCTAAGGACAACTATAATGTTCTTAAAATTTTTAAACAAGGATTAGGGCAAAGGCATTCATTGTTATTGGATTTGTTTTGTTTTATTTTTGAGCAGTAATTCGCAATAAGAACATTTTATATTTCCATCCAGTATTTGTGTAGATTTACGTGTATTTATACATATGTATACCTGTAAAACCTTCTCAAAATAATATTTAGCCTTACTATCTCAAGTATGTTCTGTTATATTGTATTCTACTGTTCTTTTTTTTTTTTTTAAATGCTGGTCTCCAACCAATAAACGTATTTCACAACCTACTCATGGGTCAAGATCTGTAGTTTGAAAAACACTGGCTTAGGAGTTAGTTTTCATCTGCTATAAATCACAGTCATTGGAAAATGTTTTGATGATAAAGTACTTGCCTAAGGGTTGAGCTGTTCTTTGCTCACTGTTAAGACTTTTTCTCCATTCTGAGTGGTGACAGGTAGTTTTTCTAATATAGTAATGACAACGATTAACAACTGACTAGTGCTTTTGAGATTACAAAGCATTTTTCATATATATTACCTCAAACCGCCATTGGGTTAATTGGCAAAGGAAACACAATATTGTACAATTAAGTTCAATTCTAGGTAGTGCTGTAATTTTATTATTCAAGATAAAATGAACTTTCAGCAAGTAAGACACATCACACCATTTTCCCATGCCCTGAGAATTTAGTTAGTTTTGAATGTGTAATACGCAGGGATCTTCTGGAAAAGGAACACATTATTTGAAACAAAAACCTTCTTATAACCATATAAAATAAGTCAACCATGTTAGATTGCAGTTTTCAAATTCTTTAAAATTGACGACTTTGAACCATGGTCAAAAGAAGTTAACAAAGTCAAAGATTGTATGCAGAAAACAATTATAGAAACCAGTATATAAGTGGAGACTTTTTTTTCCTTGATAAGTATCCCTCAGAAAAGAGGGGCCTGGGCCGGCCCCGTGGCTCAGCGGTTAAGTGGGCGCACTCCGCGGCTGGCGGCCCGGGTTGGATCCTGGGTGCGCACCGACGCACCGTTTCTCCGGCCATGCTGAGGCCGTGTCCCACATACAGCAACTAGAAGGATGTGCAACTATGACATACAACTATCTACTGGGGCTTTGGGGGGGGGAAAAAAAGGAGGAGGATTGGCAATAGATGTTAGCTCAGAGCCGGTCTTCCTCAGCAAAAAGAGGAGGATTAGCATGGATGTTAGCTCAGGGCTGATCTCCCTCACCAAAAAAAAAAAAAAAAAAAAAAAAAGAAAAGAGGGGCCTAATTTATAGTCAGTCATAACAAGGTGACTCATGTTATCAGTGTTTTCTTGATTACTTTATTTTGAACAACAGAACAATATTTAGAGAAGACACCTAAGTCTGAAATTACCTCTATTAATCCTAGCTTAGATACTTTTAGAGGTTTGCTTAAACAGAATTAGCATAACAGAAAGTAAAAATAACTAACAGATATAGGAATTACTCCCAGATGGGCATGACCTCACAATTCCAAATACTGTATATAATTTAAACAGGCCTTTTAAGGAACACTTTAAAAATCAATACAATAAGTGGTTTCACAAATCCCCCCTAATATATTCAGGATTAATGGCAAAAAAAAACCCTATCCTAATTTATGCAAATGGTACTTATGGCTTGGGCTAAAATTTCCAGTGGTTGCATCATACGGGATTCTAAAATTGCAGCATCTCAAACAATATAAGTAGACGTGGATAAGAATTGTTCCAGAAAACTCTATTAGATGACTCCAGAAGATGCTCCAGTGGTAACAAAGGCAATGTGGCCAAAAGTCATGTGAAGATACTAGGGGAAAAAAAGTTCTTTGAAACGACTAGGATAAAAGCACTATTCATAAACATACGGCTCATATGTGATTTAAATATATGTGTAGCAAACACTGTTATCTGTGAACTCAATAGTCATCCCTCCTTTGTGAATAAAATCCCAATTTCATTTAGATCAGCAATACATTCAGCCGCAGGCAATGAATCATGATTTGTCTAAACCGGTCAGCTCAGCTCCGATGGCAAATTATAGTCACCAGGGGACAATTATGGCAGTCTGGTAGGGGTATAAGGGTAGATCAATGGATCAGAAGAGAGTCCATAAATAGACCCACACATATAAAGTCACTTAAACAGGACTGTTCCAGACAAACCTGGACATGTGGTCACCTAAATATAAGCAAGGCAAAACAAAACTACAATGTCTCCATAGATACTGTTTCATCTCAAGCCTACTGAATTGATACTAATTTTAGCCTTGAGGGGAAGACATGGTATAGATGAAGGTTGTTGCATCCATGTACTTCTCCATCAAACAGTAAGTGGACTGGCCAGTGAAGTTCTGCACTCAGCGCTTTATATTGCAGAGGTAAATGAGGGATAGTGGGAGGGTTAATCAAGTGAGGATTCAATTTGCCTTAGTGTGCTAACGAGGTATTATTAAAAGTAATCTTAGGAATAATGTGGTCCAGCTGCACTGCTTATGCACGAAACAGCTATTTAATAAAATTGAAATCTTCTTCAAAATGAAGCTCACATTTATTCTAATGTTGTATGAGATCACTAGGTCAGAATTAGCCATAAGCCATATGTAGGACCTGCTTTTCATCCTTTTTTTCCTCCATCCCAATGCTCTGCAGGCACAGCAGAAAGGAGGTGCCATACAAGGTGTTCTTGGTGTTAGTGACCCTGCACAGCTCCAACGCAGGATTCAACAAAATTTAGACAGTTTTCCCAAGTGAAGCCAGCAGTTTCACACCATGTGAGAGACCTGAGTGACTATTGATTACAGACTGGAAGAGCTGTGCTCCCACTGGGCACTGAGACCAGCTGCTGCCTGATGCCTAGCAATGCCCCCTAGGAGTCGAGCTTGGCCCAAGACGGTGTCTCCATGCTAATTTGGGCAGCTACATCTGGAGGCCTCAAACTTCCTTCAGCTTCTTTCTTTCCTTTCCAGTCTATGCTGGATGCACCACTCTAACTCGCTCCCTCAATGCCCATATTTTCTTACCATCTATTTTCCAGTCTTGAGCATCTGCAGCTCCCACTAAGCCCTCAAGTAGCATCGTCCAGGACCCTCAGAACTTTCTGCCTTCTCAAAGAGCTTGCTAAGGGCAATGGTCAGTGCTGACCCACCAACGACAAAATGTTCACACGTAGATCTCTAAGTCTAGGACAATAAATATCTTTCCATCCATGGCCATTCTCAATTCCAGTCGCCCTTACTGCAGCAAACAAATGACCTCAAAGGTTATCATCATAAAATCTGCTCCAACTCTGAAGGTTTGGGGGGCAGGAAGATCTGGGTTTGAGTCTCACTTACAAGTATGTGCTATTGGAAAATTCTCTTTCCTGTTTTCTTAACCATAACAGATGCCTCCTAGAAGGATATATACCTTTCTAATAATTGGCAGGCAGGGAAAATATGAAGTACTTTGAACAGCATATACAGCCCTTTATGATCTGACCTCCACCCAGCCATGCCTCTCAGCTGCAGCCACTCCTTGCCTTACACTTCACTCTCCAATAACGCAGAGTCACTGGTAGATCCTAGGAGCTTTTGTGCTTTTGACCTTGTTGTTTCTCTTCCTTGAATGCCTCTCCATGCTCTTATTCCTCAGGCAAACTCCTCTTCATGCACCAAGCCTCAGCTCCAAGGCTACCTTCCCTACTCTCCCCAGGCAGATGTGAAGCCCTCCTTCCTGAGGATTTCACAGTACTTAGCCTAGTCCTTCATCAGAATACAGACCTTACCTCTACTACGTTGTTTTTCTTTGTGTCTCTTCTATAAATTCTGTGACTAAAAGAACTATGTCTTTCAAGCTCTGAACCCTCAGCAGCTAGCAAAGTCCCTGGCACATTGCTAGGGCTCAATAAATATTTGTGGACCAACAGCCTCAAAGTAAGATGAAATGCATTATTGCTCTTGCCTCCCTGACCCAGCAGCCAGCAACATCCCTGGTATATTGTTGGGCTCAATAAATATTTGTTGACCGACAGACAGAAAGGAAGATTAAATGCATCAGCTCACTAAAAGTTTAAAATGGAACTTCCGTAAGTTTACGTCATTAGTAGTTTTTCCTACTTTGCTTAGACTGTAGATCAAGGGATTAAAAAAAAAAAAGGTCAAAAAGGACATTCAAAGACAGCAAAAGATACGATGACGAGTATCTAATTACCAACTACCTTACAGATGCAAATGCATTTGAAGCACAAGTTCACAAAAGCCAACAGATCGCAAATAATAAAGTAAAATAAATGAGATGTAACATAGAAGATGAGATATTTATAGTGGCAATCTATGCTACATGATTAGTAAATGATTTTCTCTTTAATCAACTAACAAAAAATTGCAAAGTATTAAATGGGAAACACTAAAGGAATAAGACTGCCTTTGACACACACCTTGAAAGTATCCTTTTAAGCCTGCATTTCCCATCCCCAGACTCAGATTTTTACAGATACAGGGTGAGGCCCATCAGATATGGAATGATAGGCTTAAGCCGAAATCTCAGTTTTTGACAACTCCCTGTGTTTGATTTTCCAGCTGTGTCGGAGAAAATGGAGTCACTCTCAGGTAATTCTACATTAAATGTACTAAGACAGGAACTGAAAGTGACTTGGCCTGCCTGTTAATACTTTGCACCTAAAACAATGACAGCAAATCTCTGGCAGCAGACTTAAACCTCAACTCCTCAGGCTTCTAATCCACTGTCCTTATGGTCATAAATTTTGAACGGGTAACACTGGAAGCATGGATAATTAGGAGAGGGCATAGCTAATACGCTCAGTCACATTAGAGAGATGGCACAGACAGCAATCTTCCAATAATCAAAAGAAACAAATTGAAGCTTAAGGCCTTCTGGTTATGGGATGCAATGGAGTCACGTACACAGGCTGTCTTGTCTTTGCTGCTTCAGACTGACATACATAAAGACATGGCTTCAACAGAGGCTCAGACGTCAGTGTGGATGTGACTAAACTCACAGTGAAGCACAGAGCAAATGAAAAGTGAGCTCTCCACTTATGATACTTTCTGTCAATCAAAATAGGTTAAAAGATGCCACATCATCTCGATAGCCTTCATAATTAGTTTTGGAATCTTGCCACCATTCACCATTTAAGATTCTGGTTCCAGTTCTCAAATAGCTTCAGGCAGTTTTCTTTCCAATTGCTTCCAATGATGGACAGGTCCTTAACCCCAACGAGAATAATGCAGGAAGAATAAAAAGCCATGGATCATAGATAAAGTGTTTTATTAACTTACCTCCAAAATATTCAAAATGATTTATCAGTAATTTCTAATTTCTCAAAAGACTCAAAATAAGGAACATTAGAAATAATCATATCTTGAAGTAGTTCATTTTTTCACAAATATAAACGCCATTTTTAATAAGTCAAACATCCTGAACAGCTTTTTGGAAATTTGTTATTTCTAATAACTCTAGTTCTTATTTAAATCAAACCCTCAGATTATTTTTTATTATATTTCCTCAACTAAAAGACTATAACTGAATATTTATGCAACCAGAATAGTTCATTTTTATTTTGACAAATATCCATGAAACTCTTAGTATTTCATTTCCCAAAAGAGGAATTGCAGAATTTCTTTTGAATTCTGAAAATTTCCTGAAACTTTCTTTCTAAGCTGCTCTTTCCTAAAAGGTCTAGTTAAATGAAAAGACGGTAGCCCCTCAGAAGTAAATCTCTCAGTTTAACCATTCTTTTAGGAGGAATAGCCCTCTATGGCCTGAAAATTAATCACCAGTTGTTTCCTCTTACAAGGGATAATAATAAAGTTGATTCTTGAACACCATCCTCCTTCATCACTAACACTCTAATTAAATGTCCATAGCCACATTCAGATCATGTCTGGCAGAAGATTAACAGGGGAGACTGAAGCTTGACACAGATTTCCTGGGTGTTTGATCTTCAAAGATGGACTTATTTCTGTTGATTGATATTGCTTTAGTAGCAGCTCAGAAAAATAATGCGGAACTTTGACCTAAGTGGTAGCCTTGCCCTTGCCACCAGAAGGCCACCATTTAACAAGAGATTTGTTTACCAAGTCCCTATAAACTCCGAGAGGGTGCAGCAGATACTGCTGTTGCCCACCAACTCGTCACCTCCATCCCTTTTTTAGGTTGCGTGTATTCACTCCCAGCTTTTACATGCTCCAAATGCTTGTACCCACAGGGGTTTTCCCTGGGCTACTGTAACTATGTGTGGAGAGCTGAAAGTGCTTGGGAAGTTACACCCTAATACAGTCAGCGATAGACTGGTGCGGAAGTGTGAAAGGAAAGCTCCCTTGCCTCAAGGCAGGACATATTCTGAGTTGCATTTATGCTCCAGAGCATAGGATCACGCTGAGGCTGGGACCTTACCTCAAGTAGAACCCTTATTTGGCTTCTTCCCCATCCCTGGCCTGCCCCCACCACTCCTTTGCCATTACCTCCTGAGATTCCTCCCTAATAATCATCAGCACACACTCCTCGTCTCAGGGGCTGCTTCTGGGGAACCCAACCTGAGACAGAGAGCTGGTGTAAGGGCTGTTCAGTCCCCATGGGGAGAGGGAGTGGAAATGGAAGAAATCTAATGTTTACAGAGCATTTACTCTTTCCAGACCCTGTACTAGGCACTTCACACGTATTACTTCACTGGACTTAGCCAAGGGTAATGCATGTATCATCTGGACGCTTCAAAGAAAACTCAAAAGCTAAGGTGCAGAAACACAAGGAAGTCCGCACAAGTGGTCCTCTGTCTTGTAGTTGTCACTTCTGTTCTACTCTGCCCCTTTTTTTTAAGAGTAATAATAATAAACATTTATTGAGCATTTATCACAGAATGCCAGCCGTATATCTCATCGCTGTGCAATAGATTTGGCAGCAACAAGAGGTTGAATGTGTGTGTGTGTGTGTGTGTGTGTGTGTGTGTGAGTGTGTGTGTGTGTGTGTGTGGTGTATTAAATTGTCTAAGGTCATACGTCTTATAAGTTGTGGAGATGGAATATGAATCCCAGTCTGGCCAATCCCTGAATCCATGTTTTCATCTACTATGCCATGTGACTAAAAACAAAAAAAGGAACATTCACTAAACACCTAATTTAACATGGTTTTCTAAGGCTCCTTATGCAAAGATACCAGCATTTATAGGTGGTTAGGCCTCCTCAAAGAAATGTCATGTTGAAAGGATAAGCTGACGAATATATCCTAGAAAAACCTGGAACCACCTAAAAATCGAATTAGATAACACATATGGCCGAAGGCCAAGAAATGAGGAACTCTTGCATCTCAGTCCATGAACCCTGTATGAAACTGTAGATATTTCCCTGTGCCTCAGTTTACTCATCTGCTAAATATAAGTCCTTCTTTAGCATAATGGGGCAAGTATGCTGGGAACTGGAGTATTAAGAGAGAATGCTGAAGGTATAGGAAGGGTACCCATCTTGGAAAGACAGTATGACAGTGTTCCTCAGGAAATGTACAACTTTCAAACATTATAAGCCATCTGAGTTAGAGAATTTGATTTTGATACATTGATTATGTAGCCAAACAGTCCTGCTCCTTTGAAAAGCTACAACATAATGTCACGTCCTCCAGCTGCCCGAAAAATAGAGATTAAAATCATTCAAGACAGATGGACTTCAAGAACGTGAGGATGTCTCTGAAGTGTGGCGAGATTTGACTCAGCTTAGGCATATATTCAGGGCGAATGAGCCACTGTCTCAGAAAGAAATGTCCCCAAAAAAGAAAAACAGCTGTTTGCAAACTAAAGGACAGATATATAGGAGGCATTCTCAGCAGAAAACAGGCACATACACATACATACACAGCACTAATAAGAAATCAGTGTCAGGGCTTTACGGGATGAAGTAAAGTAGTAAGAAAATTTATTTTCTTTGCTTCCCTTGCTGAATGAGATAGCTGCAATTATCCATCACTCTCTATCTTTGCGTCTCTGCCACGTGACTCGGCAGTAATTCCCATCAAGTGGCTGAATCTGGGTTAGCCTTGTGACTTGCTTTGATTTAGAGAATGTGGTGGAAACCAGAATGTGCCAGTTCTAAGCCCAGGCCTCAAGAATTCTTGTATGTTTCCACTCTCCCTCTTGAAACCATACCACCAGTATTTGCATAAACCTGACAAAGTCTGCTGGAGGATGAGAGCTTCATGGTCCTATTGCCCCCTTATCCTAGTTAACAGTCAGGAAATCTCCAGATCTGCACAGCCTAGCTGATCTAGCAGCTAACCACAAATGCTTGAATGAGCCCAGAAGAACCATCCAGCTGAGCCCAGCCAAGACTGCTGACTCACAGAATCATGACCTAAATACATGGTTGTTGTTTTAAGCCACTACATTTTGGGATGGTTTCTTACACACAAATAGCCATCTGATACACATTTCTTTTTTATTTTTAAATTTTAATGTTGTTTATGATTGACAATGTAATTACATTGTTTTCTTGAGAACCATTCTATTTTATGTTATCTATGAATACTCACATATAAAATAAAATGTCCAGTGAATATCATATTTGAGTGTCAATACTACATAGTAGATAAAATCACAGGCTCTCAAGTGGGACATGCAGGATTTAAACCCGAGATCTCCTGCTGACTTTGTATAAATCACTTCAAATATTCTCATCTGAAAAATGGGAAAAAACACACAGTATCTCATTTGGTTATTGTGAGGATTAAATGAATACACTAAAAGCCACTAGAACAGTGCCTCATACACAGCAAACACAGCAAAAAAAGTAAGCTGTGATGGTTAACAATAGCAAAGCTCTTCCCATCATAACAAACATATACACTCCTGTATACCACCTTTTTGATTCTTATAGCTTCTCTCTAATGTGGGTGGGCAGGTATAACTTTATCCTCCTTTGATGGATGCAGAGACACGGGCTTAGACAATTTAAATGACATAATCCTGGTTGCTGTTTCTGAGTTCAAAACTCTCTCCTGCAGTACACTAAAGACCCTGCCCAACACAAAGGATTGGTTGAGTAAACTACAGTATATCCACACCATGGACTATTAGGCCACCATGACATACCACCTGACTTGCAGGGATATTTATGGAGTTTTATTGAAAGAATAAAAGCAAGATGCAGGAAAGCATGTATGATATAATACTGTTTTGTAGCACAAAGACAAAGAAACATGTACTTATCTATGGACACGTGTGTGTGTATACAAACATGTATACTTATACACCCACATATCTATCTATGCATATATAATAATTGTGCCTTATTATGTGAGCTTAGAGAAAATTCTGTAAGACACACAGTAGGTTGTGACAATAAGAGGGGAAGTGAAATGAGTAGAAGAAACAAGGAAACAGCCCCCAAAAAACTGCCCTAAAAAACTTCACATGTACGCATATGATGCTATTTACAGGAGTGGTTATACGGATAAATAGATATAAAAATTTTTAAAGTAAAGAATATGCTTAAAATTCAAATTATTTTTCAATGTATCTGATATGATATAGTATAAAATATAAAAACATTATTACTTGTTCTACAGGCAAAAAAAAAAAATAGGACCTCTCCCAAGCCATACCATTTTACTACTGTCACAATAGAACAAATTTATATCTTTGTAGTAAAAACAGGAAAGTTAAAACCCCTTTATATTTGTTGTATTCATCTCAATACTTAAATTGCATCATCTCCTCCCCAGTTTGGCCCAGGGTCAACCTTTTGCACTAAGTTAGCCTCTCCCTTCTCTGTGGAATTGGAAAGAAGAAAATAATTTGTTGTGAGTCACTTTGAGCCATCCAACACATATTTCATACATTTACTGAGGTATAAATACACATGGTTAAGTACTCTCACCTTAAATGCACAGTTGGATAATGTTTACATATGTATGCACCCATGGAGCCACCATTTGGACCAAAATCTAGAACTTTTCCATATCACCCCAAAATTCTCAGGTGCCACTTTCCCACATTACCCTCCTCAGGAGGAAAGTGGATTACTATTCTAATCTCTATCACTATCAGTTAGTTTTTCCTGTTCTTGAATTTCATACAAAAAGAATTATATTTATCTTTTGTGTCTAGCTTCTTTCATTCAACATGACATTTATGGGATTTCATCCATATTGTAGCATGTATTAATAGTTCATTCTTACAATGCGTTTATCCATCCTCTTGTTGATAGACAATTGGGTTGTTTGCAGTTTGGGGTTATTCCAAATAAAAATTTTGTGAACATTCTCATAACTGTCTTCTGAAGAACATACATGTCCCTTTCTCTTAGGCTCATATGGTAGACATATGCACTGCTTTAACAAATACTAATAAACAGTTTTCTAAAGTGGTTGTAACCAATTTACATTCCCCCTAGCAATGCATGAGAGTTCAAGTTATGTACATCTTTGCCAAAACTTGGTATTATCAGTCTTTTCAATTTTCTTCATTCTTGTGGGTATGCAGCATATCTTTACACTGGTTTAAAGTATACATCATTATAAGTTTGCTATATTAATTTTTACTATAAAAATTCTCAGATGCAAAAGAGTATAAATCTGCTCTTAATTAGTAAAAGCCAGTCTTTTAATTCTTCAAAAATTAGAGAACTAAAGCATTTGCAACATTCAATTTTGAGGTAATGCATAAAAACAATGAGGAAATTGAAATCATATTATACAAATATATTATTAACAATACACTACTTTTTGGGTATTGGGTAACATTTGTTTTCAATTCTAAGAGAACAGCTAAAAACAATTATTATAAGCCTTTAGTTTTTGACCTTATTACAAGTTTTAGGGAGGAAAGTTTTCTGGGTTTCTGATTCCACAGCCAAGTTACAAAGCATTCTTATGTGCAATGAATATTCTTAATGAATAAAGTAAAAGTGGTTTTTTAGGAATTAAAGTGACTGTAAATCAGATCTAGAGTTAAATAAAGTAACCACTACAAAGCATATGGCTTGTCTCCTTAAAGGTTCTATTTATAGCCATTGGATGACAACTATTAGGCAGTGCATAGTTCCCTTAGCCCGAGTTATAGAGGCCTAAAAATATATTTCCTGGCTTCCACCAGGAACTGGCAGACTCTCAAAAAGGAGTTCGTGGCTTGGCCAAAACACAACCATTCTTTCAGACCAATGATTAGGGAATGGCTTGGTCCCATTAGTACATGAGGAAGAAATATTTATCCCCGTGTTTGAAAATTTAACCTTTTCCCATTTGCATTTCTGGTCTAAGGCATGCTTTGGGAATCACTGGCCATTAGCCTAGTACAGGCTTTAAAGCAGGTTCCAGCATCAGCCTTATCCACAGTAAACACTGGACAGACTTCTTTAGTTTTTCCTACTAGAAGGAACTCATCTATTATCACTGTGCTTCATCACATTATTAAGTCATGATATTTTTCAGGTATTTCATTTGAATCACCACCTCATAACCTGACCTATCCATCTGGAACTTCAATGAAATCCTGTCACAAACCCAGAGACAGCATCTCCCACAATGATGCAAATTCGGATAAAAGGCTATTGGCCATTGACTCCCCATTTTCCTCCACAGTCCATCCCCCATCTCATCTCCTTAACTTCAAATTAACATGGCTTCACATCTTACCCAATGCACTTTGCACACCTCATTTGTAGCCTTATGGCCAGTATTTACATACCACAGTTGAATCTGACACAAAATTCCCCCAAACAGATAGATTCTCTCTCTCCTGACAACCAGGTTCCTTCTTCCTCTCCATTCTTTATCTCCCGAAGGCACACAACCTTACCCCTATCGCTTTTCTTTATAAGCAGTCAATAAATCCTGTTTGTCCTTCTTTCAAAGTGTCTCCTGTCTTCTGTGCAATTGCCATTTCTCTCCCATCTCTCTAAGTCTAGTTATTATGCCCTAAACCATTATCTCTTAGCTCACCTCTGTGCCTCAGTCTCTCTACCCTTTCAACTCACCCTGCACCAACCTCTTCACCTTGCAAGCTTTCCCTCTCAATTAGAGAATCAAGTGCCTCTGTTCCCACTGGCCTTCAAGATACTTTATAGTTAGTCTGACCATATTGACCTCCCACGTCTCTCGCTCCTTGTGGTTCAAATGCCTATCATTTCCTTCTTAGAGAAGCTGTTTGTCCCACAATATCAAAGACCCTGCTTCCAGACCAAGGTGAGTGAGCATTTGAAGCCATTCTCCCCATCACAGCTGACTGGACCAGGGATGGACATCTGGCTCTTGGAGTCTGGCACTGAGGCTCAGTGACACCAGTGCCTCTCTGCTGTAGTGAGGTGGCCACACACTGGGCAGAGCAAACAAGCCATTCTGCAGAGAGACAAAAAAGTATGCAGCAGGAAGGTCAAGAGAAGTAGAGAAGAGACACTAAATTCTCTAGAGAGACACAGGGAGTCATCTTAGCTCCTGAAGCCTAATTTCTGGCTGCTGTTCTTCGTGAGGCCCCAGTGAGTTTCTTGCCAAAACCCTGTATCCTCCAAAATTATACTGCCCAAAGCCAGCTGGACAGGACTCTGTTCCTTGTAGATAAATCCGAGTAACTGCATTTGCACACCATGCCTGTCTCCATCTATGTGTCTCTGCACAGATTCCTCCTCCTCCTTAAATGCTAGCCCCCTCTCCTTCTTCATCTAAATCTTGGCCACTTTTTTGGACTTAGCTCAAACTCCACTTCTTCCAAGAGGCTCTCTTTGCTCCAGCTTTCACTGATTTCTGCCAAGGTGGGAGGCAGGGTGGGGGAAAGAAGGAGGGAAGGCTGGGAAACCTCTGTATTTACTAGTTGTGTGACCCTTTTCCCCCTCTCAGCCTTCATTTCCTGATATGGAAATTAAGTAAAATAAAACTTACCACATGAGTTTCTTGTAAGTGTTCATTAGACAACATACATGAAAATGTCTAGCCCTGTCCCTTGCCTCTAATCTGTGTCCATTGAATATTTCATTGCATTTCCGTATTTTTTGATTCCTACAGAACTTTGCGTCAACATCAAGCTGACACCAGGTGGCTACAAAGACATATCAGTTATCCAGAAATACAATGATGTGGGCGCAATTATCTTCAAATATGGGAGCGTTCAAGTGATATGTTCTTCCAGATGAAGAGCGAAGAAAACCCAAATGAGGTTAACTGAATGCCTAGACTGTATCACCAGACATTTATGACCCAACTGACCCCAGGATACAGAAGGACTCATGGAGAGTGAACCCAAACTCCATTAAAATGATTTTTTCTAGAAAATAAAGGCTCAATTTTTCAAATATATTACTTGTGTCTTTTTTCATCGACTCACTCTGCATATTTTCTTACATTTGGAAATACATCAAGTGAAGAAATAAAGATGGTTCTGTTGATAAGTTTATGAAAATGAAATTTCTAAACCAAGAGAATGTCAATTATATTAGGAAATACCCCAACCATGAAAATTTTAGCAGATGTAAGATCATAGGATCACACAACCCGGAAAAATAACTTAAAACAGACAAGTAAAGAATCTTGTGTTTATTATAGTTTCCCATAACCCCTAAGTCGATAACAATATTTCTGTTATTCTTCAACTCATTAATTTAAATAACCAGTCAGAACTGGTTTTGCAAAGTTGGTAAAGGATAGGAAAAATATAAAGCAAAGTTCCAAAGGGGCTAGTTTAATATATATTCTTTTCTTCTTCTATAAACTTGGAAAAAATTTGGTTAGGCATTAGAAATCTCTCAGGGAGACAGGATAGCTGATTTCTATTCCTTAGATTTTTGTGTGTGTGTGTGAGGGAGATCGGCCTTGAGCTAACATCTGCCAATCCTCCTCTTTTTGCTGAGGAAGACTGGCCCTGGGCTAACATCCACGACCATCTTCCTCCACTTTACATGGGACGCCGCCACAGCATGGCTTGCCAAGCAATGCGTCCCGTGCACGCCCGGGATCCGAACTGGCGAACCCCGGGCCGCGGCAGCAGAGCGCACGCACTTCACCGCTTGCACCACCAGGCCAGCCCATATTCCTTAGATTTTTAGGATATTTTGCAAGCTATATAATCTGTGCCTCACTTTCTTCATTCCTAAAATTAAAAGATTGCTGGTGAGAGAGAAAATCAGTACAATCCTCTTGGAGGGTAATTTGGCAATGCCTATTAAAATGTAAAATGCATATAACTTCTGGCCCAGCATTTCTCTTCTCTGTGTATCCTAAAGAAAGCCAGCACAAGGAAGTGCATGCATCTCAGCATTATCTATAATAGGGAAAATTTTGAAATAAGCCAAATGTCCATCCGAAGGGAATAACATGAAGCAAACTGTGTGGTATCCATATGATGAAATTCTCTGCATCAGATAAAAACTGTAAAGTAGTTCTATGTCTACTAATATGCAAAAGTCTTTAAGACATCATTAAATACAAAAAAGCAAATTATATAAAACGTGGTGCTATTTATTGAACATACACTAAACACTAAACAATATTGCATATTTTCCACAAATACGTATATTTGCATGTCAATGTTCATGAAATGTTTGGAAGGTTGCACAGCAAACTGATAACATAGTTAACTTGTGTGCTTGTTTGGGAGACTGAGAAGTGTCGAAGAGGACATTGACCTCATTTGCATTGTTTTCAGATTTACAAGAAGAAGATATTCATAGATTACATTTGTTATTACAATTAATTTTTTAAAAATTAAACTCATAGTCTAGATCATCTCTAAGATCTTCCCCAGTTCTATGTTTATTGGGAAAGTATGGATGATTTTTTATTTGGAAATCTTAACGCATATCTAATATCTTAATTTATATTTAAATTTAACTAATATCCCTTAGTCTATTATTTTGTAAAACCATATCTAATTTATAAGCAAATTACTGGGAACTACCTATCATCTCAAAACTAACATAAATGTGAAATAACTACAGATTTGTAGCCAAATCCTTAGAGCTATGGGCAGGATATTTAACATAGTCTCCAAGTCAGCATCAACAAAGAACCCATTTCACAGTGTATTAGCAGCTACAGTGCTGTGGCTCTTTCAAACTGAAAGAGCTCAAAGTCTACTGTTGTTGCCAATTCTATCACAAAATTCTAAGGCACAGAATAAAATGCTATTCTTTGTGTTTAATAAAAAGGATCTGCTATAAGGCATCATGTCTTTCTAAAGTGTTAACCAATAAACACAGTATTCCGTTCAATATTCTTTTCTCAAGAGTTAGCTTATACTCAGACCGACTTTATAGATATATATTTGTTTACATATTAGAAAGAGTAAATAGAGTTAGAGAAAACAATGAAGCACTATTTGCTAAAACTAGATACAATTTACCAAAGACAAAACTCAACACTTGCAAACTGTATTTGGCACTTTCTCCAATTTGTCCAAGCCCATCATTGGTCTATTTGCAAAAATCTTTAAGTTGGTCCTCTCTTCCTTACATCTGATGGTGACTTTATTAAAGCATATTATTAGTACTGCTGTGCATAAGATGGCTTAAAATTATTTCTATATCTACCATAAGAAAGTTAATGACTCTGAAAGCTCATGAGAGGGCTTGTTGATGACTTTTGGCCTCTCCCTTTCTTTCACATTCCAACCAGATTTTAAGTTGGATTTGACGTGTGAACCCATTTCTCTTCAGGAAGGAGTTAGTTCTTTGTCCACCTCAATCTCCTTCCTGAGCAATGAGCCTTGCTTCTCTTCTCTAGAGCCAATCCTAGCTGTGGTATATTGATCCAATCTCCTCGTGCTCTCCTCAGGTCTCTCTGTTTAATTAATCATCCCCTCTTTCTCTTGTACCTCCCATTCCCCCTCTCCCCTAATTCCTTTTGCTCTCCATAGAAACATGCTCAGGTTTCTCTAAATAGAAATAAAAGTCCTCCGATCAATAATACTACTCTATGAACACAGTCTTCCATTCTCCCCAGGCACTGGCTTCTGCTTCCAGGTGTCTTGATGTCATCTTCCTCCCCTTTACTCAGTGGACTCCACAATCTGCAAGAATTATCCATTTCTTTATTCTTTAAGGCCCAGTGGTCTGTCTCAGTTCTCATTATCTTAGGTCTGTCTATAACATCTCACACCGTGGTCCAAACACTTCCTGAAATTTTGCCCCACATCATTCTTTCTCTTTTTCATCAGTTTATCGACTCTTGTTTTCCCCTTTCACCTTGCACATGTAAATAAGAGTCATGGTACATCTTCCATCTTGCTTCTCACATTGCACATACAAATGTGAACCCTTTTACCTCTTCTGTCTTGCTCTCCTGAGAGAACTCATCTAGTATGTGCCACCTTGCATGATGGAGGGATGGAAGGGGCATTGTTCTTAATGTAGTTTATGTGAGTGATTTGACCTGGAGCATAACAGCAGAGTAGAATGAGAAGAGCGTTGCCAGGAGTTGGAGTCGTGCAACCAGGGGGCTCTGAATTCACTTGGAATTCATGCTTTCCCAGCTCTTCAGCTGTCACTTTTGGCAACTGACTCCCACATCAGTACCATCTCCACTGACAAGTCTGATTCGAGAACCAATTCCATATTCCCAAATGCCTGCCGGATATTTCCAGCTGGGTAACCTGCTAGCTCCTCAAATCATCTTTCCTAAAATCACAATCTTACCTTGCTCATTCCCACCAATACACTTCAAGCCACCTTTCCTTCCAATAAGTTTCTGGAGAGTATAAATCATCACTTGTTCACCTCTCTAATTCCGAGAAGGGGCCACCCTGAGTGAATAACTCATATAGAAGAGATTTTGTCAAGTCTTCAGACCATTCATTTTCTTCTTTGAGAATAAGTTTAAATCCTTAGAAAAGAGGTAAATATTGAATTTAAATCTTTCAAAGGTCATCTTTAACTTGTATATTCTAAATCTTTCCTCGGGACATTATACAAGCCGTTTACAAGTCAATAGAATTAATTTTAAAAGTTGGTACCTCACTGGTTTTGCAAAGAAAAGGACATTCTTTACATAAGCATGATTGTTGAGACTGGGATCCAATTTACGTAAATAGTTAGCTAATTAGCCCATGGTTGGTGCCTAGATCATACTGTGGATTCTATCTATGTCTATGTTGGAGTCCATGAAAAAGCTAGATTATCTAAGTAATAATAGAGAAACAAGTGAATAGAGATTCCTCTTTAAAACTCTGAATAATAAATAGTTCTAATCATTCAATTTCTGATTTCTGTTTTTAACAATCAAAACACATCTCTTGCAAAGTAAAATATAATATCATTTTATTATAATAAATTATGAAAGTTACGTATGGTCACTGTAGAAAAAAATGCAAATGTGAGGCAAGTACAAATAAGTAAATTAAAATCATTAATAATCCCACCAGCCAGAGAAAACCACTGTTATTTTGGTGCTTATCCATATAGCTTCTAGGCATTTTCTCTTTTTTTAAAAAAATAGGATCTTTTTGTTCATTTTCCTTTGTAGTCTGCATATTTCTCTTGACAGGAGAACATGAAAATTTTTATGTATCATTTAATTTGGCCCCAACATCATTTTTAACGCCTGCATAACATTCCATCATAGACATAGATATCATAATTATTTAACTGATTTCCTCTTGTTGAATATTTACAGTTTATTTTCCAATTTGTTATGCTATTGATCAGTACCACAATGAACTTCCTTGTAATTTCTGCCCACTTTCATGATCATTTCTTTAGAATAATGCATTAAAAGTGACACTTTTGGATCAAAGGACTTGAGGACTTTTATGCTTTTGATAAATACGTCAAAAGCTACCCAGAAAAGCTGAACCAATTAAAATTCTTTGCAAAATCACTTAGAGTGGTATTTACTCTCACCATTGCCAACCACTGGATCTCTTGGTTTTGGAAAAAAGGAGACTTTATGGGTGAAAATAATTATTGTTTTAATTTGTATTTCTTTGGCTAGTGGTGGCGTTAATAATTTTCTTATACTTATTTATGTTTATATTTCCTGTCTTTCTTTCTTTCTTTTTTTGTGTTAATTGCCCATTCGTATTCTTTTCCCTTTTTTTTTGTTTTTCTTCTATTCAAAGTTACAGAATAAGGATTTAAATCTTCTAAACGTCATCTAGTTTGCAAAAATTATTCCTAGTTTCCTTTTGTTTTGCCTTTGTATTTTGTCTTTTAATTTGTGAATTGTTTCATGTGGGAGTATTTTTTAATAATGTTGGCAAATTATTTTTGCTTTCCTTTTGTAGATTCTGCCTCCTATCGAAAAATCCACTCTTATCCAACTAATTTAGTACCTTTATTATGTGTTAGCTGTTTTCTTTTTTTTTATATACTAGTCAGGTGTGTTTATGAACTTTCTGTTCTATTTTACTGATGTGTTGGTTTCCGAGTCAATAAATGCTTTATTACTTGTCTTATACTATGTTTGACGTTTTGATTGGCAAAATTCCTTCTTAGTGTTTCTCAAGTCGTTTCTTCAAAAAAATTTCATAACTTGAGTTACTTTCCAAATTTAAAAATAACTTTCTAACTGTGATGAGTTTGCATTAATTTAATTTGGAAAAATGTGCATCTTTAAAATATTATTATTCTATCTAGAAATATGGTATCTCTACTTATTTAAAACAATTTTTGATACTCTTGAGAACATTTCATTTTTAAAAATATATGGATTTTATACACTCTATAAGGATTTTTAAAAATGTAGGCATTTTATATTTTGATTTACTGTTTTGAATGTCATCTTTACAAACTTTTGATTACTAAACATAAGGAAACTTCTTATTTCATAAATTTATTTTGGAAATATTTTCCTTATTGAACTCTTCATTAAGATTAATTTTTGAGGGGGCTGGCCCGGTGGCATAGCAGTTAAGTTCGCGCGCTCCGCTTTGGCCACCTGAAATTCACAGGTTCAGATCCTGGGCGCACAGCAACGTAACACTTATCAAGCCATGCTGTGGCGGCATCTCATATAAAGTAGAGGACAATGGGCACAGATGTTAGCCCAGGGCCAATCTTCCTCAGCAAAAAAAGAGGAGGATTGGCATCGGATGTTAGCTCAGGGCATATCTTCTTCTTCAAAAAAAAAATTAATTTTTAGTTGACCTTGTGTTTTCAGGGTAGACAATCAGGTCATATGCAAATTATAAAATGGCTTCTTTTTTCTAATATTTATAGTGCTTATTTCATTTTATTAAACAGTGTTCAATAAACAAATGACAGTGAAAAACCTTGGCTCCTTCTCAATTTAATGGGAATGTCCCCAGAATGTTACCATCACGTATGATGTTGGTTGTCAGTTTGAAATAGTATCCTACTATTCTTAATTTGTAAAATCTCTTAAAAATTATTAGAAATAGATGTTGAATCTTATCACATGTTTTTGTCATTTTATCAGTATGATCATGTGGTTTTCCTCCTGTTATCTGTTGAGACAATGATTATATGCATAAATTTTCTAATATTAGAATATTCTTACATTTCTGGATCACTCTCTACTTTATTATGTTGTATTTTTATTATACTGGTAGATTTTATCTATAGACATCTTCAATCTTATTCACCCAATGGAATAAATCTGCAGCATGGTTTGTAAATGGAATACATTTTATGAAATAACAGGAAATAATGCTTGTAATATTTTCATTTTCTTAAAGCTCCACATATATTTCCATGTGATTAGAACAAAGATTATAAAATTATCTTAAGTAACGCTTTCCAAGAAAATCACATATAGAGCATATATTCAGAAATGTCCAATAATAAACCCCTTAACTCAAAAGGAAGTTACACGAATTGGGCTGGGCAAAATGGCACTCCTTTGCTACTTTCTAGGAGAAATGACATTTTTAACTGATTACCTGAAAAATCACTACTCATCAGGCACATTCACTATGTGATTCTGAAGCTCTCAAATATAGCTTCTAACAAAGGGAAAAGTGAATTCTCACCATAATATCATAAACAAAAAGGGGTTAAGCCAGTCAGCATTATGTTCTGGATGATACTTAACATCATGGCAAACAGAAACAGACACTCACTCACATTGTCTCTTGAGACACTAGTAATCAGCCAAGAGGTCTATTTTTAGTAAAATACTGTTTCTAATCTAGTAATCTTTGACTCCAAAACAATTTATCATTTGTTGCCAGATCCACAAAATGAAAGCCAAGACAACTAAGGGCAAAAAAAATCTGAATTTTCAAAAAAAAAATTTCACGTTCACTAGATACTTCCATGACAATAAATATGTGTATGTCTTTGAACAGAAGTAGCATTTTAAAGTATTATATCCAGCTCTAGGAACAGTATTTAATAGGACATGGAAATTTTACAGTTGACCTTTAATGTGGTACTGTGCTGAGAAGGAAGAAGTTCAAGAAGGGTAAAGTGTTACATTCCATTAGTGGCTGGAAATTTCAGGAAAGAATAAGCAAGGCGAACCCATGGCAGGATTTCAAATTCATGCACATGGCTAAAGCAGTAACCACCAATTCTGACAATCAGACATTGCACATTTCTGGAACACTCTCTCCTGCTTTCTTTCTTTTTCTTTCTTCTTTTTTTTTTTTTTAACCCTCTAGCTCACTCTCACTTGCTCCTTAAAATTCAGCACTGGGTAAAACCACTTTGGCAAACTGGCAGTATCTATTAAACTGGACATATGCACTACCTATAACCAGAGGTGTGCCAAGCTGGCTCCCACCAGCACATGAGCCAATTGTAGGCATCTCTTCCCCACTCTGCATTCAAGCACATGACTGCTTATAACTCAGTTTTCCACTCCAAGGTACATGCTTAGCAGACATGCTTTCATATGTGCAACACACAGATGTACACTAGAAAATCCGTAGAAACACCGTTACTAATAGCTCCAAACCAGAAACTACCCAAATGCCCGTCACAGTACAACGGATACAGGAATGTTGGAACATTCACACAATGGAATATTATATAGCAATGAGAATTACAGTTGCATGTGACAAAATGGATGAGTCTTACAAACAGCATGTTGAGGGAGAGAACCCAGACGCAAAAGAGTATATGCTGTATGTTTCCATTGATATAAAGTACGAAATAGGCACAGCTAATCTACGCTGTTAAAGTCAGGAGATTATCCTTGGGCAAGGGGAGGGCAGTAACGGGGAGAAGAGGTAAGGTTGGGGGATGTGAGGACCTCTGGGAACCTGGCAATGTCCTGGTTCTTAATCTGGGTGACAGAGTACTAGTTACATGATTGCGCTCAGGTTGTGAAAATTCACTGAGCTATGCACTCAGGAACTGTGTACTTTTCTAACCGTATTTTATATTTCAATAAAAGTAAAAAAAAAAAAAAAACAAAAAGAAAAGAAAGAAAGAAAAAAGCACAGCCAGGCATCAATTTCTAAAAGCACTTTCCCCTTTCTTTGAAACCGGTCCTCCTTACCAAATGGTTGTGAGACTTTAAATAGAAGTGTAAACTGTATAAAAAATGACGAGTATGGCGCCTGACATAAAGTACACCCTTACAAAAGAGTATTTATTCTTATCATCATTCTCTGACTCGCCCCTCATCTGTATTACCATATCACTTTGTATATTCATTCCCCACTGTCCTGTAATCATGTTTTTGCTTCATTTCCGTTCCCACTAGATGACCAGCAGCTTGAAGCACATGACAACATCTTAATTGTATCCACGGGGGCTAGAACAGAGTGGGTACTTGATAAATATTTGATGGGATTGAATAAACATCTGTAACAAGCTCCATGACTCTGTGATTAGCAGGGTCCCAGGTGACTTGGCGGTCATTCTCCCAGTTCATCTAACTGACCATGTGGTTGAGTTATAAAGGAAGCTAAAAGCAGCTGCCCAGGCCTGAGAGTGTGCTAGGGCTGAGGCAAGCAACTCCTGGAGTGGGAGAGGGAGCTCGCCTTTTGTGGTGAAGAAATGCATACACAGTTCCTCAAGACAGAGATGTTATTTCCTTTGGATCTAGAAGCAATATCTGCACTCCCATGTTCACTGCAGCATTCTTCACAATAACCAACATATGGAAACAACCTAAATGTCCATTGACAGATGCATAGATAAAGAAAAATATTTTATACACACCCACACACACACACAGGAACACATAGTCTTTAAAAAGAAGGAAATCTGCCATTTGCAACAACATGGATGAACCTGGAGGACATTATGCTAAATGAAATAAGCCAGATACCAAAATACAAATATTGCATGATCTCACTTATATGTGGAATCTAAAAAAAAAAGGCCAAACTCATAGAAACAGGAGAGTAGAATGGTGGTTACCAGAGCCTGAGGGGATGGAAGAAAAGTGGAGATTTAAATTTAAAAAAAGGAAGTAGAACCATGGTTGCCAGGGGCTGGGTGGAGGGGGTCTTGGGGTAGTTACCGTTTAATGGGTACAGAGTTCCAGTTTTGCAAGATGAAAAGAGCTCTGGAGATGGATGGTGATGATGGTTGCACAACAATACAAATGTACTTAATACTAACGAACTTGTGGTAACGATAGTAAATTTGATGTTATGTTTATTTCACAACACACACACACACACACACACACACAAGAGAAATGTATACACATTTTCTTTTAAGCCCAGACCATAGCATCGCAGCAGTGTCACAGTGAGATGCCAGCACAGGCTGCTCGAAGGATATAAGACCACACCTGCTGGGATCAAAGGTGGATCAAGCTCTAGGAAGCCAGTGGCAAAGGTGCTGAACCGAGACAGAGGAGAGGACTTAAACACCTGTCAGCCTGAAATAAGAGAACAATGCCTTGACAGATAGAGCCTGGCATCAAGACACATGGAAACTTCTGGGTAGAAATGGTGCCCAGTGTGAAGGACAAACGTTATAAGGTCCAGGTTTTCAGATTATGGAGGGGGAGATAAGTCTTCTGAGAGGATTCTAGAAAAAAGAGCAAAGCAGAAAAACAGACCCTAATGCTGTTTCAGACCTGGTCCTTCTGGCTCCTTTATACTTGGCTGGAGGAGTAGAGCTAAGCTGAATCACCAACCCATACATTGCTTTAGTGCCAGGGGACTGCCTGGTGGGCAGGAGAGCAGCAGACTACACGGCTTTCAGATCATGAGCTTCACTGTCCTCTAACTTTGCATTTGATTGGCTGTAAATGATGGAGCCTCAAATCTGTATGTTCATCCAGGATGGTAATGATGTCTGGAGTGGAACCCAACAAAAGCGTCCACATGTAGATAAAATGGGGAGGCTGGAATGCATAACCTTTTAGGCTTCCTACAAATTGTAAAATCCTGTGTTGATAGCTAGTTGAAAGCTAAGAGGTTTGGCAAATCTGACTCATAGTTAAAATAATAAAACTGAGCATCACTGGGAGGTTGTCCCCTCCAATTCACTCCCAGCCCTGGTCTTCAGTTTAGGAGCTTGATGATTTTGTCCATCCATCTACTGTGGATCAGCCAACCAAACCAACTGGCTATGAGACACCCATCTGACCAGTGATTGCCCTTTCTGTGAGGCCTTCTGTTTTGGTCAGTGGGTTCACTCAGGAAATCAAATTAGACATGAGAACATATTGCTTACTGTGAAAGGAAGCAGAATGAAAGAAAGAAGGAAGAAAGGAACAAAGGAAGGAAGCAAGGAAACATCTGATGATGACAGATATTCCAGACAATCATTCATTCAACATTTTGTGCCAACACAGTGTCAATTGTGTGCAGAAACTGTTTGAAGTGCTATGGATTAAAGTGTCTCATAGACCTTGAAAGACTCTCTTATAGAATGTATAGGTCTAAAGTAGTGGTTCTCAACTATTGGTGATTTTGTCCCCCAGAGGACATTCCACAATGTCTGGGGACATTTCTGGTAGTCATAAGTAGGAGTGTTACTAGCATCCAGTAGGCAGAGGTCAGGAATGCTGCTAAATATCCTACAATGCATAGGACAGCTCCCTACTTTCCCAGCAAAGAATTATATGGCTCAAAATGTTAAGAGCGCTGAGGTTGAGAAATGCTGATCTAAAGGGAGAGAATAAACCAACAATAACAAAGAGTGTAATAAATGCATATATAGGCTTCTACCTAGGTAATGAAAGGGGTCAATCTAAATTGTGTGTGTGTGTGTATGTTGTATGGATGGCTTCTAGAAAAGCTTTTCGGAGCAGTGGACCCATGAGTTGAATTTTGATGTAGAGATTAGTTGAAGAATATGAGGAGATCAGTAGGGACAAGGGAAGGAAACAAACTGTGTTCAAGACAAAGGAACAGCAGGTGTGAAGGTACAAAAGAACTAAATTGCATGATCATTCATGCTGGAGAGAACTGTCAACCTGGGGCACCATGGGATTTGAAGCTGGAGAGATAGGCAGGGCTAGATAATGCTGCAATCTGGATGCTAAACCAGAGTCTAGATCAGCGCTGTGCAATCGAACTTGTTGCAATGAAGAAAATGTTCTATATGTGCACTGCCCAAAACAGTAGCCACTAGCCACACGTGACTAATGAAGTCCTTGAAATGTGGCTAGTGGGACCAAGGATATCATTTTCTATTTTATTTAATTTTAATTAATTTAAATTTAAATAGCCATATGTAGTTACCATTTTGGACAGAGTTGGTCTAGACAGCTATGGAAAGATTAGAGAGGTGGCAGGTCAGATTTAGATTTTAGATGACCCTGGAAACATCCTGAAGTAGGGCTTCTAAGTCAAAAATACATTTGGATCATCTGGAAAACTTACTAAAATGCAAGTTCTGTTTCAGTAGGTTTGAACCTAAGATTCTACATTTCTAACAAGTTCCCATGTGAAACCAGTGCTGCTAGTCCAGAGACCACACTTTGAGTAGCAAAGATCTACAGCAGCATTGTCAAATAGAACTTTCTATAATGTTCTATATCTGTGATGTCCATGCAGTGACCACTAGCCAGAAGTGGCTATTGAACACATGAAATGTGGCTAATGCAACTGAGGAAGTGAATTTTTAACTAATTTAATTTCAATTAATTAAAATTTATATTTAAAAAGCCACATGGGCTAGTGGCTACAGAACTGGACTATGCAGATCCAGAGCATTGCTACCCAAAGTATGTGAAGTTGTTTTCACCAGTCCATAAGGAAGTAAGAACAGAAAGTGAGAGTAAACATTTAAAAACATTCATGAAAAGTTGCGAGAGCAATTTCAGGTCTATTTAACCTAATCATTTAAAAAATGAACTCATATTTTGCATGTCTGAGTTATTTAATTTAATTTTTCTAGTAATTCATTTGTAATATTTTTTAGAAAAATATAAGTCTATGATGGATTGAGGAAGAAACTGGTCTTCTCCACTGAGAGTTTGTGAAGCACTGCCTAGAGGACAAACGTGGAGGTAGGGAAGCAAATAGAAGGCAAAGACATGTGCTAGAACGCCATTCCAGCAATCCAGGTGTAAGGGGACAGAGAGGAATTAAAGGAGCATAATCCACAAGATTTGGTGACTGAGTGGATGTGTATGGATGGGGACACTGGGTTCTTGCACCAGAAATCAAGGCTGGTCAGTAAACCCAATATCTTCTTGCTGGGGCAGAAATATGGGCCAATTGTTACTCACCTGCTCTCTTATTTTTCATATTTTTCAAAGCCTCCAATAGTTTGTCATTAGAATAACATCTCACTCATAAGGGATGTAGCAGATGTACTTAGATTTGTTCAACTTATTAGAATACATTTAATTAGAATGATCACTTTCATATATTATTAGACATTTTTAGATAAGATTTGGAGTCACTCTAGACTCATCCTTCTACTCATAAGTCATCCTTTTGAGTCAGCTATTCCAGGAAGTTTGCTAATATATAGGATTAGCAATTTTTGTGAGTATTAAAGTCAAAGTGACCATTTTTAACTCTCATTCCTAAATCTTTGGGGCATGTTCATTTGAATCCCATGGTTGCCACTTTTACTGCACAGCTTTCCATTTTCTTTCTTGACTCCCAAACCCTGCATAACGAAATGATGTTCTTAAAGTGTGGCTATATTGACCTTAAACTAAAAAGCAATTTGAAATTGTATGTGTTGGGAAGGGGGGAAGACAGAATTGGAGATTTGCTGTTAGATGACTAAAACATACTCACTAAGAATAGAAGGTAAGTTAGGAACCCAAAACTGCACCATTCTAAGAGTTTAGCAATTTTTTATTTATTGTTTTGATTTTCTTTTAAAATGACCTGGAGGCTTTCTCATACAGAACCTTGGATTGCCTAGACCTGCACTGCCCAGTATGGCAGCCACTAGTCCTGAAATGCGGCTGGTCCAAATAAAGATGTGTTGTAAGTGTAAAATACACACACTAGAATTCAAAGAATCTGTACTAAAAAATGCAAAACTTCTCAATAATTTTTATATTGATTACATGTTGAAATGATAATATTTTGGCTGTATTGAGTTAAACAAAAATATTTTTACAATTAGTTTCGTTTGTTTCTTTTTATTTTCCCATAATGTGGCAACTAGAATATTCAACATTAACTGTGTAATTTAAAGGACGGCATTGAATCAACCCTGGAAGACTAAAAAGCACAGAGTTTTGCAATAAGCCATGGAGAAAGAAGTAGGAGGTTAGGATGTGAAGGAGATAGGGAGGAAAGAGCTCAAAGTGTCCTGGTAACTCCTCCAGGGAAAACCCAGAAGACAAGGGAAAAGCACTCAACCACAGTTCAAGGATTCCAAAACCATGTTACTGGTCCCCTACTTCTCTGCCTGTGTGTAGTCTAAGCTCAGCCATCATCATAAGTGTGCTCAGTATGCCCCAGGCAAAGGTGAGGGAGGTGATCAGGCATAAGGGTGGCCTCACAGAGTCCAGCACACTGCAGAGAGTGAAGAGAAAGCAGCCAGGAGTGCACAAGTTCCAAGAAAACCTACAGGATCAGTGGACAGAAGAAGGTCTGGGGTTGGGGCAAGGAGTTCATAGTCGGAGGTGGGTTTGTGACTAGTGGCAGTGGTGAAGGTCGTCAAAAGGTACTAGAATGGCCTCCAAAAGACACAGAATTCTCAGTGACCACAGCAAAAGATACAGCTTGACATCAAATAATACCAGAGCCCACAACCAACCAGCGACCATTGCAAGGACAACATGCCCTTCCTCGTGCACCCAGGTGCCACCTTGTGATGGAAGAGACAAAGAGCAGAACTTTTGCACAGATGTAACTAAAGAAGCAGAAACTTAAGAAGACCAATAGTCACCTGAAGCTTAAAGTGGAAAAGACTGAGAGACATTTAATTGAAACATCAAATGTTTTCTGCGGTCAGGAATATTAGCAGCTTGAAAATAAGATAAAATAGAAAAGAAAAATCATTTGAACAAACACTTGATTGTGTCAGCTTTAGTGTTATATTCTGAAAGTCACTCTCTCCAGCCCCACTGGCAGAAGTGAGAACTGGAGGGTGAGAACACTCTGACTTTCTCTATATAGATCCTTTCAAGGACCGTTCTCAGGTCTCCATGATGAATTTCCTCAGACAAGCTGAGCTAAGATAGCCCATTGTTCTTGTCACTTTGCAGGCAAATCAAAGCAGTAAAACAGCAAAAAGATAGATCAGGCTAAAAGCTCACCTCCAAAGCGCAAAAGGGCTTTGAAGTATGCCAAGACACAAGATGGCAGGAAATTAAAAAACTACCTCAATTTTTAGGATTCTAAGGTATTGTAAACCCTAACAGCAGATCTAATTTGAAAGTATGCAGAACTCTTCTCTCTTCGTATGTGTCATAAAGAATGGCTCTCCCACTCAAATATTCAGCATGTATAAATAGATAGAACACAGTTCCCAATCTTACAACTGGACATTTAAAAGAAGGTTTGTGCAGGGGCCGCCCTGGTGGCATAGTGGTTAAGTTCACGTGCTCCACTTCAGCGGCCTGGGGTTTGCAGGTTTGGATCCCAGGCGTGAACCTACAACTGCTCATCAAGCAGTGCTGTGGCGATGTCTCATATACAAAATGGATGAAGATGGGCACAGATGTTAGCTCAAGGCCAACCTTCCTCACCAAAAAAAAAAAAAAAAAGGTTTGTGCATACTTTATTCAGACTCTTTTGTGAACAATCCAATTGGAAAAAAACATTACTTCTGAGACAATGGGGAAATGTTGATTCCTGACAAGATATTGATATTATGTAATTACCATTAAATTTTTAGTTGTTACAAAAAGAATCCTTTTCTTGTCAAGACACATACTGAAATACTTATGGATAAAATGATAGGATGTTTGGAGAAAGTCGTCCAGTGTTTTGGGGGCGGGAGGGAATTAGGTGGGTATTTTGATGAAAGAATGTTTATGAGTTAGGATGGTTTTAAACAGGTGGCAGACACGTTAGGGTTCATTGTATTTTCTCTCCTTTTGTTTACATTTGAAATTTTCCATAATATATACATTTTTTACAAACAAATATAAACATGATACTGAGCTGAACAAGCCAGACATAAGAAAGTACACAGTATATGATTCCATGCACATAAAGTTAAAAAAACAAAGCAGGCAAAACTAATCTAATGCATGAGAAGTCAGGAGAGTGGTTACCCTTGGTGAGGAGAGAGAATGAATGGAAGGAACATAAGGTGCTGGGAATGTCCTGTTCATTGATCTGGACAACGGTTATAAGGCTTTATTCAGTTGGTGAAAATTATTTTGAATTGTATACTTATTATCTTTGTACTCTTCTCTATGTATGTTACAACTCATAAAAAAGTATTAAAAATTTTTTTAGAAAGCTAATACATTGATGGTTACTATTAAATTCATTAACTCACACATTTATGGTTTATGCATTGTATATGTGGTGCATATTTAACAATAAAAAGATTTTAAAATATAGCCTCAATTGTCTCAACCAAGCAACACCCTATGAAAACAACATAGCCTAAAAATTATTCATCATAAACAAAATGCTTTCATTTTCTAATCTTGTCTATTCTCAATAATAATAGCATTTACTAAAGACACACTGGGTGCTGGTTGAATCTCTAAGCCTCTAACTCATCCTAGAAGATAGATATTATAATTTCTAATTTATAGAAAAGGAATTTGTGGCTCAAGGAGTTAAGTGTCTTGCCCAAAGTCACAGAGCTAATCAGCCAGGATTCAAACCCACATCTACCTGGCTCAGAAGCCTATGTGTCTATTTCCATTTCACCACAATGATTTCCAAAACAAGCAACTAACAAATGTGCAAATTAAGTTACATATTTATTTTACATTAAGCAGGCTGTTTGTTTAAATTTTGTTTTTGTTTTAACCAAAATAACTCAAAATGAAAACAAGTTGAAATTGTAAGCAACAGTTTACTTTAAAAAATTCCATTAACCTCATATGTGCCCAATCTCAAAATAATTCACCTACTGATTCTATTCCTCTTGTACTTTCTGGAGCTTCATTGCCTCTCTCCAAGCAAGTACTTTAGGGGTGATGCTAATTCTCCCATCTGAACTTAAGGTATATTTTATTCCGAAGAATGGGAGTTCTTTGAATCGGGCTGGGAAAAGTCATTTTCAAAACTATTAACACAAGATGCCTCCTTGAAGAAGGAGTTTAATCTACATGCATGTGTTTGAATTGAGTCTGTTAAGAATGTATGATCTCTCTGAATTCTACAAGTATTTGACTGGATGTTTATATACCCAGAAAATAATCTTTTCCCATGGAATTTAACCAAGATTTTATGCCCTGGGAAATGAAGAGACCTGGACTTAATTCAACAAAAGCAAATGTGCACAGTAAAACAAGTTCAATGCTCAACTGCTGAATTTCAAAAGTTGATACACATTACAATCAATAGTAAGCAGTTATTCTTCTATTTTCTTAAGAAAAAGAAAAGAAAGAGAAAAGACTGAAAAAAGGTCAGTGTTGGGACTCTACCAAGCCTTCAGGCTTAATTGTTCAATTTAGGTTCCTCCAAATGGCTGGCTTCCAGAGTATTTGCCAATGTGATGGTAAGAATGAGGTCTTTAAGTCTTGCTTAGGACAGAAAGGTCTTACAGCCTGTTCTAAATAGAGCTGTGAGACAATATAAATGTTCAAAGAAGGGCTGTGTTTTGGCAATTTATTTGAAGAACAAATTCCCTAAAAGGGCAAGACTCCTCAGAACTGCACTATAGTTTCTATAGTAGAAATGCAACCAAGTCCTTATATGAGATGTAAACAAGAAAGCTTAACGATGCTGGAGCAGAGGAGAATTCCACTTAAAAGAGGCACAGCTCACAGCTACAGTAAGGTTGGAATATTTATCTATCAGTGGAAGCTTGATTATTGTAACTGTACAAAGCTGTTTGATTTGCAATAGTCAATAAATATTGAGGCACATATGCCACTCATGAGTAAAATGGTGATTTAGCTAATCAAACACAATAGCAATGGTGGATTTACATAAAGACCCAGTCACACATACTTGTTGGGTAGTTGAACAGCATTTTTTTTAACAAACAAATAATAACCCGTATGAAAAGAATATACCGAAAGGACTGGATTTCTTTCACAAAGAATGCTAAAGTAATCAAGGTTGAGAAAGCCAATTTATTTGTATCTGATTATAACAATGAAGATGTATGTTGAATAAAATTATTAAAAATAGTGTAAAGTGGGGCAATATAAAAAAGTTCAACATACATGTAATTGGAGTTCCAGAAGGAGAGAAGAGAAAGAGTGAGACAGAAGATATTTAAAGAATAATGGCCAAATTTTTGTCAAATTTGATGAAAGACATGAATTTACAGACTGAAAAAGCTGAGCAAAACCCAAATAGAATAAATACGAAGAAAAACATATCCAGGCTCACCTTGTATAAGTGCTAAAAACCAAAGACAAACAAACAAACAAAAATTTGAACAGTGCTAGAGTAAAACAAGATATTACCTACAGACGAACAAGGATGGGGATGACCACCATGGAGACAAGAAGTGGACAAACATCTTTCAAGTGTCGAAAGGAAACAAATACATCACCCTAGAACTCTATATCCAAAAAAAATATCATTCAAGAATGAAGGTAAAAGAGAGACATTTTCAAGCATAAAATTAAGAGAGTTTTTCTCCTGTAGATCTGTACTACAACAATCCTAAAGGAAACTCTTCAGGCTGAAGAGAAATGCTACAAAATGTAAACTTGAATCTTCAGAAATGAGTAACAAACACTGGAAGTGATAAAAATGTGGGTGAATTTTTTAAAGATGGTTTTCCTCTTAATTTCTTTAAAATACATAATACTGTTTAAAGCAAAATTATACCACTATCTTGTGCAGTTCAGAATGTACGTAGATATAATTAACATACAACTACTATGGAACCAAGAGCCAGGTAAATGGGCCTCGAGGGCGACATGATTTCTATACGATGTGGTACAGCAGTAATACTGTTTTAAAAACTTTCATAATAAACTGTTGGAAAAATAATGGTAAGCTAAGCCTAAATTTCTAGACATTTGATCTTTTTGCTTCAATTCAACCTAATAAAACATGTAAGCAGATGTCTGGAAAGTATAGCCAAATACACAAGCCTATGGAATAAGAATTTTTAGGTGTTTTTTTTTTTAAAAGATTTTATTTATTTATTTTTTACCCCCCAAAGCCCCAGTAGATAGTTGTATGTCATAGCTGCACATCCTTCTAGCTGCTGTATGTGGGACGCGGCCTCAGCATGGCCGGAGAAGCGGTGCGTCGGTGCGTGCCCGGGGTTCCAAACCCGGGCCGCCAGCAGCGGAACACGCGCACTTAACCACTAAGCTACGGGGCGGGCCCTAGGTCTTTTTAAATATTAAAACTCTTTGTGACTTTTAACTTTGAACTTCTCTGAAAGTTTCTCATAATATCTATTGTGTTAAGGCATTTGGGTTGCTGTTTGAGAACTTAGACCTAATGAAGGACCCTTTATTGATAGGGGACAGGAGAGCACAGCCTGACTTCACAGAGGGTAGTGGTAGTATGTGAGGATGGTCGGCCTGCTCATCTCTGAATCAAAAGCACTGGCAAAAAGCCAGTCTGGAACCTTTCCATGATAACTGACATTTAAAACCTTGCCTTTATTTTGAAACATAAACCCAGTCTATAGAGCAATTGCAAGCCTCAAGAACTTTTTCAAATTCTTCATAACTTTCCATTTCCCGGTTCTTATTAAATGGTGGCAAAAAGTTGCAGTTACTTAAAAAAATATATGAAAAGATATCTACAATTGGACTAGAAATCACCCAAGTAAGGGTAATTGACCAGTTCTGGTTATTGTCGTCATGACAAAGGCAAATTCAGATGCTTTGAGGAAGACGTGATCAAGAATCCTGAATCAAAATGGAAAACATTATCTTTTTTTTTTTTAAGTTCTCCATTTATAGGCTGGTAAAGTAGAACTATCGGGAATTGGACTATGGTTGCCTCAAGTTACTTCTTCTATAGCAACCAGTAACCTTTAGAAGGTATTATTCCAAGTCACATGTACACAGATATTCCAAGCTTCATATATTACCTCGTTTAACCTTCAGATCAATTAACAAGATACAGCTATTATCACCTGGACTTTACAGCTGGGAGGCAGAGTGTGCCCAGCCTTCCAGAGCATTGCCAATGGTGGGACCAGGATCCCCTCTATGTCTGTCTCAACAGCCCATGCTTTTAAACCTTATGCTAGCTGCGTCTCTTTCCGTGAAGGTCTGGCCAATGGTTATGATGCCAAGGACACCAGGCAAATTTCCAGAAGCATTATTTCACCTCTGATCCTGTCCTTTTCTTCATGAGAAGAAAAAATGATTACCCTTTGTATTAGTTTCCTACGGCTGCTATAACAAAGTACTACACATTGGGTGACTTGAAACAACAAAAGTTTATTCTCTCACAGTTCTGGTAGCTAGTAGTCCAAAATCAGGGTATCAGCAAGGCCACACTCCTCTGAAGGCTCTAGGGAAGAATCCTTCCTTGCCTCTTCCTGGCTTCTGGTGGCCCCTGGCAATGCTTGGCGTTCTTTGGCTTGTAGCTGTATCACACCAATCTCTGCCTCTGTATTTACATGGGCTTCTTCTCTATGTGTCCTCTCTTCCTTTTATAAGGACACGAGATATTGGATTTAGGGCCCATCCTAATCCAGCATGAATTCATCTTAACTAATTACATCTACAAAAACTATATTTCTAAATACTGAGGTTCCAGGGGAACATTAATTTTGGACACTATTCAGCCCACTACACCCCTCATGAATCACCATTCCTCTATGAACAAACCCAAATCAGATTCCACACTTTTTGTGGGAATTATTAAAGCTTGCATTTGGTTAGAGCTTTGTGGCTTTCAAATGGTTTTATCTGACTTCCCTCTTTTGATCTTAAGGACAACATTATACATAATCTGTGTAAGAATTATTAATTTCACTTTTTGGATGATGAAGCCAAGATTTTAAGTCACTCATCCAAGTTCAAAACTCAGTTCAGTGACAAATCTGGAAATGAAACCTAGAATGCATGACTTCAATTCAGTTTACTTTCCCAAACCCACCAGCCCCTACACAAGAGTTCATTCACTTATCAAAGATGTATTGCATTCTTATTCTATGTCAGGCACTGTTTTTTGTTGTTTCTTTTTGTGTGTATGTGTGTGGGAAGACTGTCCCTGAGTTAACATCTGTGGCCAGTCTTGCTCTATTTTGTATTTGGGACACCGCCACAGCATGGCTTGATGAGCTGTGTCTAGGTCTGCGTCCGCGATCCGAACCTGCAAACACTGGGCTGCCGGAGCACAGCACGCAAACTTAACCACTATGCCACCAGGCAGGCCCCAGGCACTGTTTTAGTTACAAAGGACACAAAGATAGTCAAAAGTGACTCCCTGTCTGCAAACAGTTTGCAACCCAGAAGAAAAAAATCACTTGTGAAACCCTCAGATTTTTTAAGCTGGCCATACGTACTTATTAGGAATAACAATGTATCACACTTGTGAAAGAGTAAGTTTTTAATATATAACTTAACTCAAATTCCTTCTAACAATGTCCCTCCCGTGTGCAGAAGGAAGGGGTCAGGGAATAAATACTCTTGGGTTAGCCACTGAGCTTAACTCCAGAAGTGTGTATGTGAACGGGTTTGGACATAAATTCAATGCTTGTTTAGTTGTAGTGACTACTTTTCATCAGAAAGACATTAATTTCTAGCTTGTTTACAAAGGTTTAAAGAGAATTGTCACTATCTGACACAAGTAAACAGAGCTTGGCAAGCTAAGACTACACTAAATCCCTCACGTGACAGTTTGTGCCCATTAACAAATCCCTTCCTCAGGGATAGCAGCCACTGCCCAACCTCCAACAACTGCCCAGGCTCCACACCCCCGACTGACACTTGTCCCAGGGCATTTGCTTGTACCACTCATATCAGTCCCAGCTCTGCCACTGTCTAACAAATATTTGTAATAAAATAAAATTCATGGATAATTTAACCTATCCACCCACTGACATAATGTCTTAAAAACCAACATAGTGCTCTAATTGTAACACAAAGAAGTAAAAGGAAAGTAAATTACCCTAAAAGCACATGCATTTCAATATATCAGTGCTTGGCCACAGCTTCACTAGAAGATATGGGAAGTCTCTGGATTCTTGTACAAATAAGGAGAACCACAGTGAGTGCCACAGGCTGACGGAGGCGCACTGCATCAGGACTCCTATGTTGAGACTGGTGTTGCATTAGTGACATTCTGAAATGGTGAATAATTCTTGGTAATGTTCTGTACAAAATAAAGTACAACCATCCCTCAATTTACAAGGGAAGTTCAGTGTATCATAAAACTCTGTAACACGTAACTCCTGCAATTACATGTAAAAGGGAGTTATATGTAGCTTCAGACCATTATAAATTGCTTTTTTCCCCCTACATGAATGTCTGTTAGGCAATATGAAACTTGGGCAGGATGTGCTAACTCTTTCCTACCATATTGCCCAATCAATGGAACAACCAAACCCCCACAAAATTCTAAACATATTCTATGGAGTGGTACTATCCCCCTCGAGACCCACTAGTTCATGCTCTCTGTTCTCTATTATATTCTGGATTTTGTCTATCTGCCTATTTTTACTTATCATTACCTATATATTGTTTACTATGTGCCAAGATATTTTATAAATATTAACTCATTTAATCTTCAAAACAACTCTATGAAGTAGGTATTATTATTATTATTCCCAATTCACATAAGAGGAAACAATGATTAAAAAACTTGTCCAAGACCATAGAGCTAGTAAGAGGTAGAAGCTGGGATATGAACCCAGGCAGTGTGTCTTTAGAATCAACACCCTACCCTGTACCAATGCTTCTCACTTTCAACGTACATACAGATGCTCATCTCTAACATTCTCCCAGGGGATGCAGATGTTGCTCATCTACGCATTACACTTAGAATAGCATGGTACCACACTACATTTCCCACTGAAGAAAACAAGATTCACACCTGCCCTATTCATTGCACATGACCCTAACAGAGCCTTGGGTACATATGAACAGCAATCTAAATATTGTTGAATGGATGGATGAGTAAATGTGAATTAAAAATTCACTTCAGTAGTTAGCTCAACCCTTTTCAACGCCCCTTGGGGCCTTCAGCTCTATGCAGCATGCTGTTGGCAAATGACTTCATTTCTTAGTTTGGTAAGAAGTTTACAGCCATTGATATCAAATTCCCACAAATTCCTTCCTATCTCCTCCAGGTTGTTGCATAGCTCCAACCATCTCTCCAGCTAAAAGTTCCTCTGGACTCTTCTCCTTCTATCCACCCTCCTTCTATCCTCAGGGAGAGACGGGGTGCTCCATCTTCTGTCTCTTTTCTTTCTTCTTGACTCAATCCCTTCATCTCCTCTGAGCTTTATTCCCTGTCAACTAATCAACAGCTTATCTTTTCTTCAATTGCATCATCTCCTAACACTCTGACCCTGTCTCTTCAGCACTACTTGCTGTGGAGACCTTATCCTAACACTAACCCTAGACCCCCTCATATCTGACAGGGTCTTTATTTAGAATTACGTAACACACTTTGGGTTCTGTGTCAAGGTTCTAGCTGCTTTACAAAGGAGATGTGGATCAGGAATACATTCTGGGAATGACTGAGAATAATGTCACCTTCAGCAAAGTGGATTTAAAATGAAGTTTAGGAGAGGTGGACCAAGGCTTCACAGTAGCCACTCATCTTCTGGTAGACTAAAATTATATAGAGAAAGGGAGTGAGTCAACTACCTCAGCAGTGAGTCGTGTGCACAGGACACATCTGGGAGAATGTCCCTGGAGGGGCAGGAGGACGGGGGGCTCAGCTACTAATTGTGTCACATCAGCGAAACTGGTTGACATTACCATTTTGCTTTGTTCAGGCTTCTGAATGTCTCACTGGTAGACTCAGAGCTCTAAATACTTGGGTTTCTATACAGCCATGGCAGATGGTACATATTTTTGTGTTCATGTATAGCAAGGGAAATAGTATGAATTTCTCTCTCATGTGCTACATCATTTTTTTACGTGGTTCTGTAATTTATGTTTAAATATGAGCATTTGTGAGACCCTTTCTTTGACCTCTCTGAGGAAAGGACCTTCTAATTTCCAGAAAACTACCTTGAGCTGAGTGAACACCATGAATATTGATCAGATTTCTATTTCTACTTAAATATACCCACTTTCTATGTTTACTCAGAATTGCATTTTGAAACAGATTCATCTCTGAGTTCTGTCTCTGTTTTACAAAAGTTCCTCTCAAACGGCGGAGACCAAAACAGAACACAACAAACTCTGCTTTGGCTCTTTGAAAGACAACGTCATAATTCCAGCGTTGTCCCAGATTCTTGTTTGTTTCAAGTTTCAGGAGCAAATCCTACAGCCTGGTGCTCAATCTGAGATCCACAATGCCCTTAGGTCTGCATTTGTGCTCTCTCTTCTTTCTCTAGTCCCAAATTCCATATTGCTCAACAGCTTTGCTCAATTCATTCTGTGACTAGAAGTCCACATACAGAAAGCACGGTGGGTGCTTTTAGTTCCATTATAAAGACTCCCTAAGTAAAAAACATACAGTTTACATAAAACTTTGCCAAGAACTCCCAAATATGGCAGTTCTTCAACTGTGAGAGCCTTCCAGTTTTTCTGAACTTATGTCCCCATGTCCTATAATCATGTAAAATGTCAAAGGAATCTTAAAATATCAGCTAATTTTAACAAACTCCTCAAAATCACATAAATAGCTTTTTTAAACAAAAAGAAGTAAAGAAAGCTCAACATTGAGTTATCGAGTCATCACGGCATCACCAAATTAATTCTGCATAAAGTAGATGTCACTCTCATATTCATGGTGTGCGTACTGCCCCCTTCTGTGAATTAAAAATAATATATATATGTAAGTATATACAGACAAATAAAATTTAAAATATGGTAGATTATCTAATCTTTTGCCCTACTTAAGTACTTTTCAAAGATCTTGAGGCTGCCTTCCAGAGTTGATCATTTGCGCAAGTTTTGGATCCCAGCCCAGAGCACTTGGTCTATATAACCAAAACAATGCTGACGGTCACAGAGCATCCAACAAATTCAAGTTTGTCAAGACAGACCAAAAGCTCTGAATGTTCACTACCCAGCCTGAACCTCAAACTAGGGCTGTTGAGGGAGAATTCCAAACAGATTGCATAATCCAGGGCTGTCGTACTCCAAGGGGGGCAGGAGCAGCGACGTGTCAGCTATTTTAAGGGAAAAAACTGGACTTCACCACCTTACAAAAACAGACTATGGCTCTGATTGGTTGTAATTCAAAGCTATCCTATGTCCTGCTCTGCAACATGACTTTGTCATCTCTAATCCTTCAATAAACAACAAAGATGCTCCCCAAACGTCCTAGCCACAAAGTCATCAAAGTATTTGTTTAACTTTCTTTTCTCTGTTAGCTATTTAAGTTTTCAGGTTTCTATGGCCTTTTGAGACTAACAAATTGATTCAGAAATGTAAGAAGCGGATACATCTGAGTAAGGTGCCTATGGGTTGGCTTTTATTTATGATGTGGTGGTAGGTGGGAGGAGAAAGGGCTGATGGGAGCTCTCAGGGGGTCAAGAGATCAGAAAAAGAAAATAATCTTCTAAATGCCCTCAAACTCACATGGTACACACAGAGCTCCTGCATTAGGCCTAGCTACGTAAAGCAGTCTTAGACCTGAAGAAGCTGTTGTGGAGTTGGGAAGGAAGGAGACTTTCTCAGCCAGTAGCACACAAAGGAATTAGATATGGGAGACACATTCAAGGAATAACTGCACCGTTTTCAACTTAGCTTGGCTTTTTCTACAGTCTTAGCTGCCCCACAGACACAATCCTTAAGCAAGAAAGTGTGAACAGTTTCCCAAATAATTTGAAAGGGGTGGTAGGCCCTTTATATATCTGAGAGGACAAAAAGAGAGTTAAATAGCACATAACCCCCAAAACCACCATCCCAAACCCCATAATTTATTAATGGATAACTCAAAGGCCACATCAGAGAATATTATCACATGAAAAAGGAATGAGGCTACACTAGTCCTCGAAACAAAAGACATTAGTCCTAAGAGGGGGGACAGCAAGGCTGTAAATGTAGTATGAGGCATATTTCGGTAGCCTTTTAATGAATGAAGACATAGCTACTTTCATCAGCACATACTGGACTCATTTCTATTAAGTCATTATTTGTACATCATTCCTAAAGCTGAAACATTACATCTAAAACTGTTCTTTACTTCGACTGCCTGTAACTTTTGCTTTTTAGCAGTTTTAATCAGAGGATTTTTAAAACACATTTACTATGGTCCTTGCTTTGGTCGAGTAGTTAAGGATTAAATTATACAGAAACTGTTAGTTGTGGATGTTAAATTGGACTGGGACTCTCTGCCCAGTAGGAAAATGACTTTATTAGTATTTCCTTGCTGAATTCTGGAAAATAATTGCATTGTTGAAGAGAACTACCTCCAAAAGAATTATGAACTATCTGCTTACATGGGTAACAGGTACAAGGTAAGCAAGATCATAACTTTTTAAAATCTAAGCATTGTTTTCATATTTTATTACAATTTATGTTAATGCAAATCTAATCACTTTAGTTGCCTGTGGGCGCGCGCATGCGCACAAACACACACACACACACACACACACACACACACACACGCACACACACAGCATCACTATCTCTACTTCTACCTTTGCTCACATTCTTCACTGGCTTCCTACTGCATTTAAGATGTCATCAAACCTGGCCAACAGGGTAGGCTTTTATTCCGACCCTCTTCTGACTTTACCTTTCACCAAACTTCACCTTGTGTTCTGGACTTCTTTTGGCTCCTCAAACTTGCTTTGCTGCCTCCTGCCACAGAGCCTTTGCATGTTTGGTGTCCTCTGATTACAAAGTTGTTTTCCCAGCCTACTTACTACCCTCACCACACTGGGCATTAGCTCTTACTCATCTTCCGAGCTAAGATCACTTCCCAATGAGCCCTTTCCTGCCAGCCACCAGCATCAGACTGAGACAGGTCCTTCTGTACTCACAGGTCTCTCTCCTTGGGAAATGTACACGCATTCCTGTCATTATCTAAGTAATTTCTTTGTTCCTGACCACCCAGACTGTAAGCTCCATAAAAGCAGCTATGGAAGAAGATATTGCTTCCATAATGTAGCCTCAGCCTCCAGTGCAATACTGGGCCCAATAAATTACTGGGTGAATTAGTGAATATACTTTTTATCACCATCAAGCTTTGAGACAATATAGAGTCCTCAAGTACCAGCAGGAAGCATGGCGTACCATCTAAAGGGCACCTGGAGAGGCTTTAATGGGTGGAGGAAGGGACTCAAGAAGGGAGAGACCTTGTTTTCCAACTTTCAAATTTGCAAAGAAATTAAAAAATCCATAATGTCTATTTTTGGTATAGCTTTTATGGCAGCAAAATTAAAAACTTAAATTTTCACATACTTGAATGAAGTATTTTCACATAAGAACTCTAAAATATGCATGAGAATGTTCTTTGGGAGTCTCTGAATGTGGGGTGTAACTGAAACTTGAAAGTGTTCCCCATGTCCTTGAACAGGTAAATAAACAATTGTATACTCACAAAGGGCATAGCATTCAGCCATCAGTGAACAGTGAACAGTGCCTTTAGCCAAGGTTGGAAATTGCAGAGATATTTTGCCTTTTGTGTTGTGTATATCTCTATGGTGTGTGTTTTCTATTTTACATTACTTTTATAATCCTAAAACACAATAACTAAAATTACTACTCCATGAGGTCATCAGTACAGAATTTGAAATAAGAATAATCACCATGATATGACCACTTCATTTTATAAACTGGAACAAAGAGACTCAGAGACATGTTTATTTGGCAATGATCACAGAGTGGAAAGGAAAAGTCTGTAACGAGACTCTTATTCCAGTGCTCTTTCTACCAATTATATTTCCTTGATGTGAATTTTATTTAGAATAAAATGTATGTAAAATGTTTAGATATTCTTTTTAAAGAAGATATATATCAATTAATATAATAAACCAAAAATTCAGATGCTGTTCTGAATATTTTAAGTTGACTTCTCATTTATTTATGCACAAAAGGTTTTTATCTTCTTGAAAATAAAGCAGAATAAAATTCCAGCTTTTCCAAATGCACCAGTAAGTGAGTGTCCTCGTGACAATTCTCGAATTTTGCTGCCATGCCAATTACAGAAAACAGGCACGTCGACCACCAGAAGTAAAGTAAAAATATAAATATGTTCAGTAAATATAGACCTGGTACCTGTGTGTACTAGAATGAAGGTTGTTGATATCAGCGCAAGAGAATTCAAACTAATACTCAAAGCAATGACATTCATATTTCAGCTGCTTGCAGTTGCTAATAAAGGAAATTAAGAAGTCTTATAAGATGAAAAGATATTAATAGCTTAATGAAGATTGACCTAAAAAGCAGATTTTTATTTTAACTCAAGATAGAATTATAGATAATGAACTGCTTTGAACAATTTATTTTAGGAAAATTGATACACCAAGAGATTTTGCAATCTTTTCCAGCCATAATTCATGGAAGCATTGCAATGAATTTCAACAGGAATTGGAATAAACACATCTTCCACTGTAAAATACAAAATTAAGAAAAACTTAAAGAATTTCAGCAACCAAACACAACATGGTTCATATTTTCCTATTTTATTTTGTCAGTAATACCCATATTTCTGCATCCTTTCCTTTTTTGAAGACTTTTACAGAACGATCCACAGTACCTAAAATTTCATTTGAATATAATTATGTCGGGAATCTTAAAATTCAAATTCACTAAAATTTGTTATTGCTCATCGCTGGCATTTTTCTCATAGTAACCAACTAAATCTTCCATTTAAATGATCTAGAATGCTGAAATGGAGATAGGAGGGTACACCAACATTTTCTAAGAGAAACACGAGAATGGAGAGCTTTAAGGGAATGAGGTTCCATCAAGTTTTCAACTTTCCTAAGTCTGATCAGCCTGTAGTCATGCTGGCCACCCTTCTTTCTCACCCACCCTTTCACTGGACCCTTCTCACTCTAAAAAGCAAAGCCATGCCCCTCATCCAACCAGAATCTTACTAAGGGGCATTATGCTTTGACACCAAAGGAAGGGGTATAATAGCCTCCTTCATCCAAGGCATCCTAAGCTTGTAGTGGTGCTTTGAATCTTCCCTGCTTCCGTCATAAGTACATTCTGTGTTCAGATATATTGTAGAGTATGGCAATGGGAGGGCTAACAATGTCCATTTAACACACTTGCCGCTTCCAACCCCTCCTATTGAGAATGAAAGCATCCATCCTGAGGGAGAGTCCCACCAGAACAAATGGAAACCAAGTGGGAAAACATCTTGACAGCAGCAGAGTGTTACTTCACCAAGGCAAAAATGCAAGGCAAAGCTTCATGACTCTTCTGTCTCACATTCAGAATTCAGAAATGAGATGAAGATCATGGTAGTACGTATTAACATGTTTATTTGAACTGAAAAATGAAATCAGACATTTTCTGACAATGAGGGCTGGGTTTTCCAATTAGATTATATGATGAACATTTCCCATAAATTGAATGAGTTAAAACTGTAGCTCCAAGGTTTGGATAGACATAAAATTGTGATAAAAGCTTTTCTCAAAAGAAAATATTATATAGTCAAAGTGTATTGAAATTGCCGATGTTCTGATTTTCTGAAACCTTTCTAAGTTACACATGCTGCCTCTATGTGAAAGACTAGCTGGTATAGAGAATGATCTTTTGATGTCTTTTCCAAAATTGAGAAAGTAAAAGACCTCAATACTGGTAAACAAATCCTTTTACAAGGATTATTGTTTCCAGTTCTTTAAAGTTAACAGAACTGAAAGAAAGACTAATTAAGTTGTCAGCCAATAGATCAATAAAATGACTTTTGGTGACAGATCAGTGATGACACTTTTTGGTATATAACTTAGGAGTTCAAACATTTGAGAGGCATTGATATAAAAAAAAATACTTCCATTACCATCCATTTATTTATGTGAGCATACTTCTCAGCATGTACATTAATAAAGGGAATACTCAATGTTGAAACATTTCATTTTAGTAATCATAATTTTCACCCTAGACACATGATTTCTTAAAAAATAGCCTTGTTCGTCTCATTAAGAGATATATTTCCAATAAAGTTTTATTTTTATATTAAAAATTACTACAATATATAAATTACAGGATATTTAATAATTATTTATCAAGAAATAGTTGTTTTTGTCAATTGTAACTAATAATTGAAATATTCCATCCAGAATAATGTTTTCAACACTTAGAGACTATGGTCACAGAATTTTTTTTTAATTCACATATAAACACACACACGTACATACATACTTTTGTTGCAGAAATATATGATAAAATAATCAGTACGAGAATTTCAAGTACAGATATATTATGTTAGATTAAAATTTTATGGTAGAAATATTATAGAAGTTCAAGTAAAAGCAAAGTCAATTATAAATCTCTTGTTAAAAGAGAACTTATTTATGTATCTTCTAATTGGATAATGGCATGAAATAGCTACAGTGTTTGGATTCCATCGGATACATTAAGGGTGAGCAAATAGCTGTTTTTTTAATGTTCATATTTATAATATAGCCAGAATTTACATATTTTGTGGCTATCTTAACTTCAAATGAAAAAAATGTAGATGTTAAACATTTTTGAAGGGATACATAGATTTTCAAAATTTTTTGGAGGGGTACAGTAGCTAAAATACTTGGTCACCTTGGAACTAAAAGATCAGGCTAAATGAGGTTCAAGTCTCTGCTACCCATGATGTGTGACCCTAGGAGAAGTAGGTCAAAGTTAAGAGATCGTGAAACATCATTAACCACGGACTTGCTTTCCTGCAGAAATTGCCTGTGTCAGTTTGACTGTGTGTTTCTGGCCTACATAAATGAATCAGAAGCTTCCAGAGGGAAAGGATCATGCTTTGTTCTTCTTTGATCCTGAATGCTTGGCATATAATTCAATTACTTGTTAAATAAAGGATTACATTTCTCTTGGGTGGTCCTGTTTGATTATGAACTGCCCTTTTGATGGCGGTGTAAACTGGTAGAGTATTGAGCAGTACCTATCTCAGTTTCAAATCAACATAGTTCTTGACCCAACAACTCTACTTCTAAGAATCAGTACTACAGCAATACCTTAACATGAGCACAAACATGTGTGTAAAAGAACGCCCATCACTGTTTTCATTGGAATAAAAGGAAACAATCTAAATGCCCTCAGTAAAGAGAAGATCTCTCAAACAAAGGATGGTGTAAACAAACTATGGAATTATTAAAAGTCATAAAACTTTTAGTAACAAGATAGAGCTATATACACAGACACAGAAAGATGGACTTGATTTATTGTTAAATAAAAAAGGAAGATGGATAGAATGACTCTTTTTGTGTGTGTGTGCGCGAGGAAGATAGATCCTGAGCTCACATCTGTCCCCAGTCTTCCTCCTTTTGCTGAGGAAGATTGGCCTTGAGCTAACATCTGTGCCCATCTTCCTCTATCTTGTATGTGGGATGCCACCATAGCATGGCTTGACGAGCAGTGCCTTGGTCCGCACCTGAGATTTGAACCTGCAAACTCCAGGCCGCCAAAGCACAGTGTGTGAACTTAAACACCATGCCACCAGGCCGGTCCCTACTTTTTTATAAATAAATAAAAATTATGCATCTGGACATACACAGATATTCAGTTTATTTATTTGGGGTTATGTGTGGTAATTAAGCATTTTGGCTTAGAGTACATAGTCCTGGGTTCAAATCCCAACTCAATCTTTTAGTAACTGCCTGAGCTCACACAAATTACTTTTGACTTCTCCCTGTCTTGTTTCTCATCTATAAAATGGGGGTGGATAATAGCACCTAGATTATAGAGGACTGTAAAATTTACATGGCGAATGTCTGCAAAAGCACTTAGAGGCAGAGCTGGGGTATAAACACTCATGAATGTTAGATATTATGATTATATATATATGTATGTTTTCCTCTGACTTAGAATTAAATGCTATTTTTACTTAGAATAAAATCCTCTGTATAGCAACGCATCAAACAGATCCCAATGATGACTTCTGTGTAGGTCAGGAAATGAAGAGAATTATACATTTTATTTCACGTACTTCTAATACAGATACGTTTGGTTTTTCTTTTCCAACAGGGATTATGGCTCTGGAATTTGAATATTATCAACTACTTTCAATAAGCAAGTACTACTTTTGTAATTTAAAAAAATGACAGAAACACGTTTTTAAGTTTAGAGAAGTAAAACAATACAACAGTAAAATTACCATAAGATGACACATTCCTTTTCTTTTCCTAAATGACATTTTACATATACCCATTGTTTTAGGACAATAACTAACTCCTCTGAGAACAAATGCTACATTTGCCAAGGAAAGTTATTTCCTACTTTCACTTACAATGAGAAAGTCATTTGGTTGCTGAACTGGAAAACTATACATTGGTTGGTTCCTGTAAACTGTTCATTTTATTCTATAGCTGTTGACAAACCTCAAGGCTAAACACATTGTGTAACCTCAATACTTATTTCAAGAAGAGAAAAAAAAATCCCCTTTCTTCTGCCCTCAAGTTTAATTAAAACAGCAATCAGAGTTCCTCGGTCAGGGAGGCCGCCCCTTGAAGACCATCTGTACAGTCTGTAGAACCAGTTTTTCTTTAACGTTATCTCTGCCACGATTAATCATCCTCTCCAAAGATAACTGCTAGCAAAGCATTTTTAGAAACAAACACATTAATTCAATCTTGACTACCTGATCATAATCTTCACTAAAAAAGCCAAGACAAAAACTGAGGAAAATTTTAATATCATGCAGGACCAAAATTTCTTCCATTCTCTATTTTACTTAATTGATTTGTGGCTTTGGTTAAACAAATTAAATTCATCAATAAAATGCTTATTTTGCACACTAGCTAATCTGAAACAGTATTCTCATTTTTTACTAAATTATTTTCAATAATCTCATGAAATAAATGAAAAACATTGTTTTAGTCCTCATTTCTAATTTGATTTGCAAATCTCCTTATATTGATATCTATACAACGTGTACATCAAAAGTACATATAAACTCCTTGGGACAGCGACCATACTTTTATATTCCAAGAGCAATTCACATGACATCTATAAAACAGATGTAATGATACTAAACATGAGTCTATGTTTTATTAAGTCTTCTGTGTGTTTAGTGAGATAATGCCTATTAAATCATTTAATTAATTTGAAAAAAAATGCACTACATAAACAAGAGACAGGGAACTATTTGCTTCCCGGCAGCAATATCCTAGTGGTGAAATGAACCAAGCATGTCTATGGTTTACTAATATACATAGAAAAATGACCATCAGCTCCCTTCCTCTTCCATTGCCAGCCATTATCAAAGTGTCCATCATCTCCTTTTAAAAAGCAGCCAGCTTTTCAGAGTTTCTAATTTTAACTTAGTTGTAGAGTAAAAAGGAATTAGCTAAAGAAACACTCCAAAACATGATTTTGCCTTCTAATCCCACATTCCAAGAATTTCTTTAAGTCTATGGAACAGATCATTGGGACCTCAGAAGAGGACCTACAGTGTCTCAGGAAATAAAAGAGAAAAACAAAAAGAAAGTTAGTTTTCTACAGTTTGGTTCAAATATCTGTCTACTCTTTGAGATCCTGACAATAGGAAACTAACACCCAGGTGTTCTGAAATGCCTCCCAGTGCAATAACCTCTAACAAAGAGCCAATTCTCTCCCCAACCTCCTTGTCCCATCAGCATGCAAATACCTCCCAAAAATATACCAAGAGTAGGACTCAAGTCCTACTTTCAAGCTGGCACTTGAAAACATTTATCTACAATTCCAAAGTTGTAATACAGGTGGAAAAAGGAAGCAGTTATTGAAAAAGGAATACAGTACTAAAGAGAAATAAAATATGACACTGTCAAAGAAAATACTGCTTCTGGGAGGCACTGATTATGAGATAAGGGGACTCAACAACATCCCTTCAGTCACTCTGCTAGTTTTTTGTAAGTGCCCACCCAGGGCCAGACACTGTACTGGACACTGAGTCATTGCTGATGGTAAAATGAATCAAGCTCATCTTCTTAGTGATGCAATGATTCATTAAGAGTATAGGATTTACAGCACATTTCCCCTTTCTGTTTAAGGAGGACAGAGCATTGTCTTGTATAATACAAACTAGACTTTAAAATATGTGGCAATTCATTGCAATTTATTCATTGTATTTCTTGGGGTTAACTTAAAGTTTGTCTTCCATTTTCTTCCCTTTAGGACTGTATTTCCAATATAATTAGAACTTTCTATGGTAGAATTAATTCTTTTCTGCTCTTTTTTTTTTTTTACATTTTATAAATATCATTATAACAACAGAATGGAATTTTAAAGAAAAAATAAATCACCCTCAATACCAACAATTATAATGCAACAGCTGGCTTCATTTTTGAATATCCTCTTCCAATCTTTATCTATAAACTAACATATTTTACCTATTTATTATCAGAGTGAAAGCATAATTTTTTATTCTGCTTGTATTTTTCCCTAATTTTATATCTAAATATTTCCATATGCTTCATTTTTTAAACGTATTTCTCATGGTAGTTTAATAATTCATTTTGCTGAAATACCATCATTTACTTTTATTTTTTGCAACTTTGTATCCTTCAATTCACGTCTAATTTTTTAGCCTTGAAAACACTATAGTGACTATCTTTGTGCATATGTACATTTTTTCTTCTTTTGAAATATTTTCTTAGGATATGCTTATATGATTCAGCATAGTAATTCTGATAATTCTTAATACTTACTATTCTTAGGAATAAAAATAATTAAAAACTCAGTGTGTTAGCAAAGACACAGTACAAGCTATTATTTATTTTGTATTTCACATTATTTTAGGCAGAAGCAAAATCTAGATGCAGCTCCAAAAATAAATTTTATTAATTTTACCAAATAACTATATTATACAAGAGCCTGTGATGAATTCCAAGTCAGACTGAGGATATTTCCTTTAAAAATGTAACAAAGATGACAATAACTTCATACTCCGTTATTAAATTACCCATCACTCCTGCATCATTTTATTGAATCCTGGGGTTCTGAAACTAAGCAAATTTAACGGAGGGGCAGTATATAAGACTTAGACATCTTATTCAAAATATTGGCAATATATATTAACGATTGAAGTATAAAGAAGTATAACAGGAAGATGGGAGAAGGGTGAAAAACACTGAAAGAATCTTTAGATTTAAAAAAAACCCACTATGCTAACATCTATACCAGTCATGAGTAAGAGAAAGAACATGCACAAATGTGTTCTTTTCATCTTCTCTTCATCTGTGAAGAAAAGTCAAAGATGGATTTGCAATGAAAGTTATTGTAGGATGATTTTAATTGATTCTTGAGCTTGCTTAACCTTACTTCTAATTTAAGAAACCATGGTATTATATAATAAAACCTTTAATAGAAACATAAAACATGTTCTGTTCATACATTGAAAGTGATCTATCTTTATATTATTAATCTAAATTTTCATGTTTTTATCATAGATAATTTTCAACAGACACAAAAGTAAACAGAATAGTATAATGAACACCCAAAGCCATAAATGACCCTCAAAAACCATCCACCTGTGGCCCATCTGCCCCATCCACACACCATCCTCTTCCCCCACTCCCCTAGTCTATTTTAATTAAATCTCAGATATCATATAAATGTATCTGTAAATAATTCAGAATGCATTTCTAAAGGTGTGGGTTGTTTCTTTTAACATAACAAAAACATCTTAAAAATCAACAATAATGCCTAAATATCATCAAATACTCAATGTTCAAATTGTCTCATAAATGTCATAATTCTTTTTTTTAACTACAATCTAAATAAAGGCTATACATCTCAACTGGTTAAAATGACTGGTAAGTATTTTAAACTATAGTTTCTCCTTCTGCATTTTTTTTCTTGCAATTTATTTGTTGACTAAACCAGATTGTCTTGAAGAGTTTCCTGTTTCCTATAGTTTGTATGGTGCCTATTGTATCTCCCATGGACTAGTTACATGTTTCTCTTCTCAGTTTTTCCAGTAAATCAGTAGTTGGACCTACAGGCTACATAAATGTCAGGTTCAATTTTTTTCTTTTGGGTAGACTACCTCAGAGGTAGTGTATCAACAAGACTTTTAATTATATAAATGTAATATGTGCATGCTAACAAAGTTAGAAGCCAGAGAAAAACCAGATAAGAGAGTCAGACAAGAAAAAACTCATTTTGCTCGATTTCAGCAAGTTTTAGAACGTTAATTACCCTCTACAGTCCTGGTATATTTCATAGCAACATTATTAAATCGACTATTTCAAATAATTTAATTGTTTTACTTTGTCTTTCCTGATTATTATAATCAATGGATTTACCACAAAGAATTTAAGGCAATTTCAAGCTGGATATTCAATTTAAATTCAAAACATATTTCTAGGATAATAACTTATTATCACAGATGGCAAAAGCAGAGTAAGATTAACTGAGTTCAATGTCAGAAAAATAGAAGCAACCAGTGTTGTCAAATAAGTGGCAAGGAAGAAAAAAAAAACGGTGGAAGGGGCCCTATCTTTTAAGACAGAAAATTCCAAGTGTGACATATAGTACATGCTTTATAAATATTTGTTGAATGAATAGGGACAACAGCCTTAGGATGAACGGCCTGTCCCAGGAGTGTGCCCAATAAACAACTCTGTCTCCTGTGGGAAATGATAGGATGAATGATCAAGAATGATCACAACTCAAACTTTATTCATTCTAATCTTTTCATTTATGGCTCAAGAGATGAAGAGCTCTTGATCTTCCTCTGGTTCTTCTATTCAATTGTTCCTCCACCCATCACATCCAAGTTTTCTTTTTCCATAGTTTTTCTTCCAACCCATTCCTGGCTCTCACTTTTAAGAAGAAAAAGACAAACTTCCATTTTGTCTTAGGTTTGTTTCTCCCAGAAACAGACCATGATTCAAGGATTTGATTTCAAGTAGATTATCCCAAGGTGACCAGAGGAAGTGCTCAAAGGAGAGTTGAGAAGCGAGACAGGAAAGGGAAGAAAGACAATGAAGCGTGTTCTAATGAACAAGTTACTCACTGTGGGGAAGAGGGGCTGCAATATTGTGATTTATAAGAAAAATATATATTTGGTCATTCAGATAACCAAAATATATTTCTCATATATATTTGGTCTTCGTCATTGCTCCTGACTCACAGGTCCCAAGCCCTTGGAATTTCCTAAGTGTTGAAGAGTGGCAAAGGTGTCTCTTGTTATGTTAATGCAGTGACTTTTGGACTTGGATGGGGGCTGGTTGCCAGGAGAACCAAATTAGAGGGTTAGAACTTTCAGTCCCATGCCCTGACCTCTGGGGAGGGGAAAGGACCTGGAGGTTGAATCAATAGCCAATGGTCAATGATACATACAATCACGACTATGTAATGAGGCCTCCGTAGAAACCCAAGAGAACAGGGTTCGGAGAGCTTCCAGGTTGGTGAACACAGAGACCGGGGAGAGTGGTGCCCCTGCAGAGGACATGAAATCTCCGTACCCTCTCCCCATACCGTGCTCTATGCATCTCTTCCATTTGGCTGTTCCTGAGTTATATTCTTTTATAATAAACCAGTGATCTGGTATATAAATGTTTCTCTGAGTTCTATGAGCCTTCTAGTAAATTACTTGAACCCAAGGAGTAAGTCGTGGAAACTTCTGACTTATAGCCAGTCGGTCAGAAGTACAGGTAACAACCTGGACTTGTGACTGGTGTCTGAATTGAGTTGCCAAAAAGGGGGTCATTGGAACCTCCAATCTACAGCCAATTGGTCAAAAGCACAGGTGACAACCTGGGCTTGTGACTGGCATCTAAAGCGGGGAAGGTGAGAGGGAGGCAATCTTGCAGGACTGAACCCTTAACCTATGGGATCTGATGCTATCTCCGGGTAGATAGTGTCAGAATTGAGATGAATTCTCGCACATCCTGCTGCTGTCTGAGAGCTATCTGTGTTGTGGGGGAACCTCCTTCCCACACACAAATTTGAATGGGGATCTGGACACTTGGGCTGAATTCTTGAGGGGAATTCTTGAAAACTGTGCGAACCTTGCTTCAGGGTTGTACCAACGGAAGGGCAAAGAAGTTAGGGGATTTATTTTAAAACTCCCATCTATAATCTTGTAGGTTATTCCCTTTAGAAACACTTGTTCTTCAATTTTCAAGAAAATATTCTCTAACTCTTCTCCCACATCTCACTGATCATTCTTCAGCAAGAGGTTGGCTCCTTCTCATTACACTCCTTAAAAATTTCTATTGATCAGGAACCTGGTTTTTCTGTGCATCTCTCTGGACAAGCTCACCCTCTCCCTTTTTATCACCTATGCCCCAGTGATACGTACTTCTCACTCTTTTCGAAGCTCCAAACTCATTTTCCCCATTGTATACTGACATCTCCACCTAAATAGTTAGGCAGGCTCCTGAACTCAGTAGGTTCAAAACTAAATTCACTGTCTTTTTCTCTTCATCACAACATTGAAAATCATTTAAAAAATAAAACAAAACAAAACAAAACAATTTCTCCTTCCTAATTCTCCATCCCATTTACATCACCATCCATCTGGTTACTCAAACTAGACCCCTCCACATCACCTTTGCTTCTTTCTCTTTCTTATTCTCCATGTTAAATTTGTCATCGATTCCATCTCTCTCGTGCCTCTCCCACATTCCTGTTACTACTACCATTGTTCAGACTTCGAACTGCATTCTCAACTCTGTAGTGATCGTTAATTTCTCCAGCTTGCAAATGATACTCCATACAACTGCCACATTAATCTATATAAAAAACACAATGGATAAGCCCATCCAGCCTAACCGTTTCTCCTCTATATTCACCATTCACTGTTCAGCACATACACCCTATATTATTTGCCATTCCCCAAAGAAGGAAAGTGTGCCTGTAACCACAGGCCCATTTAGAGCCAGTTGGAACAGATTCCATCTATCATCAACAAAGTGATTAAGAATTGTCTTTCAAAAAATCTGCAAAGTCATGTAGCCAGAGAATGTGCAGAAGAAGAAATCTTGACCCAAAGTGACTGTGGAACCAAAGATCCTCTTCCCCATGGAACACAAGGACTGGACACAACCAGAACTTGAAAATCAGACTCTTATCAGAAGAGAGGGGTCCCTCATTCAGGAAGATCCAGTGTTAAAATTCCTTCCCCACGTCATCAAAAAATGTTTAGAACCCTATTATAAAAGTTTAGAACATCATCATAAATGTTTAGAACCCTGTCATAAATGTTTAAAACCTTACCATAAATATTTGAAGCCCACCAATCAAAACCTGTCCTGCCAGTGTTTCTGCATGCCAGCCTGTTCTCCCTAACCTCTTAAATTTCTCCCCAAATCCTAGATCAGGGAGACAAATCTGAGGGCACACATCCCCTGCCTCCCTGCAGATCGATCTCGCAGAATAAAGCTGATATCTTTTCCCAAAGGTTGATGCCATAATGAATTGGCTGTTTATGCTCCTTGGGCAAAAGAACCCCAATTTTATGTGGTAACACACCTGTGATTCAGTGCTTTGGCCCCCTTCTACCTGAAATACACCTCCCTTAAAGACCTAGACCAAATTCTACTTTCTCTGTATGTCCTTTCTCATCTCTGCTCCCCCATTCACCCCCAAAACCTCTGAAAAACAGATTGATTCCTCCCCTGTGCTCCCTCAACACATTATTCATGATTCTAGAATATCAATCATCATATTATCTGATGTGATCATTGTTGTAGACAATCTCCTTCTCTCTATTATGAAGTTTTTATCTGTGTGTGAAACCCCAGAACACAGTGCATTGCCTGACACACTACAATGTACCCTTAACATATATTATTGAATTAAATAGACAAACTAGCAACCGCCTGTGTATGATATTAGAATTATCTAGTCCAACAAATGCTTGAATTTCTTCTGCAGTTGAATGTCTGCATATCTGTCATAAGTATCCAGAGACAGATATCATTGTAGAAATAGACTATGTAGTAAGTGGGAGTATTATGCATGCACACACACGATATATACAATGGCTGAAGTTCCAAATAGTATAATATTGACATTAACAAGAGTAAAAAAGTAATGCCAAGAAGAAAAGAACAACATCCCAAAATACTGCCTTCCTGAATATACTGGCTGAGGAATAAAATTAGTATTGAGATTAACCATGCTGTAAACTTCCATTCTAACATACGTATTCAATAGGGGCAAGAATCAAGAAGGACTTACAAAACCCAACATGGGTAAAAACCCTATGCGTCTTCATTCATGTTGTAGATAAACTGTATTCTTCATGTCTCTGCTCATTTTAAAAAAAGTTATCATTTTCCTTTAAGTTTATTCAACATTAATCTAAAATCATGACATTGATAACATCATTGACTGCAAATCTGAGAGGGAAAATTTTGCTCCAGAGGTGCAAAACATCACATTATTTCTTTGAGCTATAAACCTCACTTCTGTATGCTTGGGAATTCCAACTGCTTGCTAAAGTAAATCCTTAGCTCTGGTTGAGTAATAGTCTATATGAGTTGGGAAGATTCCTGAAGTAAATTTTTTCTCTAGTTACATTTCAAGATGAAGGATTACTTCTGCATTAAGTACACAATCATATTGTTGAATTAGGTAGAGACTTGGATTTATTTTAAGCCTGAAAACTATAGTTCTCTTGGGCACCCCAGCTGGGTGCCTCAAGAATATATTTGAGGCTTCTGCTAAAAACAGCTTTGGATTTTTTTTCTCTGGTTTTAAAATAAGAATTGCATAACTCCATCTTGGTCATGTATATGGAGAAGTAAACCCTACAATAGATAAGGAGTAAACTTTAAGATTTAAAGGTTAACAAAATAAAATATAATACTGTAATATAAGAAAAAGAGAGGTGACTTTTTATAATGTTGGTGAGGGAGCCTTTTCTTAATAACACACGAAACAGGGACTAAAAGTAAGTAACCAAGAAGATTTGGAAACATAAAATACATTAAATAACTAACAGAGAAACAAATAAGAAAATTTCTCAGACTTATTTTATGAAGCTATATTATCTTGATATCGAAGAAGGAAAGTACAAGAAAGAGTAATTCTAGGTCTGTCTCACTTGTGAATATAGAAGCAAAATAAAATATTAGCAAGAAGATTTCAGCAATGAGCAAGTAGGGTTTATCCTAACATATGAGAAGCAAAAAGTTCACCTCACTATACATGCAGAGAAGTCATCTGACAAAACTTAACAACTACTTATGATTGTTCTAAAGCTCTTAGCAAATGAGGTATAGAAAGTAACTTCCTTAACTTGTTAAGGAGTATCTTCTAAAAAATCTAAAGCAGACATCATGCTTAATAGTGAAACACGAGAAGCAGTTCCTCTGAAATAAGGGAAAATACATAGATCCAGACAGTTCTGCCTTTACTCAGTCTTGTGCCAGAGGCCCTAGATGATTCAAGAAAAACAAGAAAAAAATTAAACAGTAAAAAGATTTGGAAAGAAAAATGTGATTATGTATGAATTACACTCTTATTTCTTTTCTACATAGAAAATCCAAGAGAATCTTCAGGAAAACTATTAGAATTCAAAAGACAGTTCAGGAGGTTAATGGTTACTGGATCAATATTCTAGGATCCAATAGCATTCCTATACACTAGAATAACCAATTTGAAAAGGTAGTAAACAAAGTGATTTCATTGTCTGTAACAATAAAACTTATTTATAGGGACCTAGAAATAAATAAAATATGAGGTCCGAGACCTTTATAAAGAAAATTCTACTAATCAATATTGCTGAGACTATAAGCTTTCTATAACAAAATAGATATGATTAAGTCCTAGTCTCATACCAAACATAAAAATAAATTCCATGTGGATTAAAGCTCTGAATGTTAAAATTAAAAACTCAAGATATTTGGAAGAAAATATCGGGGCCCATCCTTATAAGAGTCAGAATGGATTTCTTAAGCCTGTTACAAAAAAGCATAAACCAGGAAGGAAAAGATTGATAAAACTGACCTTATTATTATGGTTATATAACGGTTATGGCATACTTCTGCATGTCAAAAGACAGCATAAACATATTAAAAGAGAGACTTCCAAGTGGGAGAAGATATTCAAAATGCAAATTATTCAACAAAGAATTAGCATCCAGAATAAATAAAGATTTTTGTAATCAATAATAAAATACAGTGGTAAGAGCATGAGCTCTAAAACCAATTGTCTGAATGAATTCTAGTTTCTCCACTGAGTTGCTATGTGAGCTTAGGCAATTTATTTAACCTCTGTGTGCCTGAGTATGCTCATTTGTAGGATGGAGATAATATGAGGACATACCTTAAATAACTTTTACGAGGATCAAATAAGCTAATATATGTAAATTCTTAGAGCAGTATCTATCACAGTAATCACAAGTATTTGTTTTATTATTATACATTAAATATGAGTCATAGGTACAAAGATGTCCACTATGTTATTTACTTTTGTAATTATTTCATAAGTAATATTTAAGTAATTATGAATTTAAAAGATAAATTACAAAGTAGAAGAATTATTTTCAATATAACTGATAAATCAATATGCTTAATATAGAAAATCAGCAAGAATAAGACATACAACACAATTGAAAAATAAGTAAACTACAACCAACAAGTTACCAAAAAATGATGAAACAAAAGACGGAAGAATATATGCAAAGAGGTTCAACTTCAAAATAATCAAAGAAATAAAACCGAGACAACAATTACATGTTTTCATATTGTTGAAAATTTCTTATTTTGGCAAACATTCATGGAAATGGACATTTTCATACATTATTGGTGGGAGTTAAAATTAGAACAATCTTATTCTGGAAGTCAATTTAACTAAATGCAACCAACAACTCAAACACATGTATACTTGATTTAATAACTCCAATTCTAGGCTTTTATCCAAAGGGAAACATCTGGGAAAAATGCAAAATTGACATACAAGGATGTCCACTGCAACAATGTTGACGATGGTTAAATTTCCATCAATATGAGACCAATTATGGCCAATACAGATCATCCACAGAAAGGGACACTGTTCAGCCTGAAAAATGATAATATTGCTCGGTATTCATAGCCAAGGAAAACATTTCTATTATTAAAAGCAAGTAAGAACACTATATATATTACTACCCCACTTTTGTTAAATAAAATTGTATATTTATAAATAATTATGTATAGGTACATAGGAAAAAAAAGTCTCAAAATATACTCAAAAGTTAGCATGTTTCTTTCCAGATAGTGGGTCCTGGTGTGTCTGTCCATTTCTCTCTTCTCTCTCTCTCAGTTTCTCTCTCTCTCTCTCTCCTTCTCCCTCCCTCTCCCCTCTCTCTCTCCCTCTTTCACATACTTCCACGTTTTGGGGAACTTTATGAAATCCTTACATATTACTCACATAATGATAAAATACATAGCTGTTGCCGTCGCTCAATGTAATCTGTGATTGTATTTGTAAAATTTATATAAAGATTATCATTCAGTTCTTTGGATGTGAAGGATAGGTGGATCAACCGAGGTACCAGCTGTTAGGAGTACTGTCAAATATCTAGATTCTTTTGAGGGAGCAACAGTTCCATGCATTCTCTGAGGTAATAAGTGGCAAAAAAAAAAAAAGAAGAAAAAAGAAAATAAACAGCATCTGTTCTGTGGTAATTAGAACATCTCCCCTAATGGCTGGAGTTTACATGGTTTGAGATTGGAAAAATCCCCAAAAGTGAGATAGTTCAGCCTACATACCTGCTCTCTCCTCTTAGCAGAAGGTGTTACCGGCTAAGTCTCTTCCTAAGCACAGGTAAGAGAACCCCATTGCCATCGCTTCCCCTTTGGTGTCACAGCCTTCTGCAACCTGGGAGGGGGAAGAGGCTCCCCATAAATGGAGCAAGGGTTTTGACCTATAGGAAGGTTCCAAGGAACAGCTTGGAGGCTGTTTGAATGGAGTTGCACTTCAGGGTCACCCCCTCCCCAACCCCACCTCAGTGCAGTGGCCTTTAGCCAGCTTATAAGAACATTTGCAATATTCAGATGTGGAATTTTAATTTCCCATTTCTACATATGTAGGAAAAAACATCAGATTAAATTATAAAAGTAATTGCACCTTTCCCTCCTTCTTCTACTCGCTTGTGAGTAACATGGAGAATAGGCAGCTAAAATTCTAAGTCATCAAATGCTTGCTCAATAATGATGTGAGTTCAAATTAAAGACAAATTGGTCAACTAGCCAAATGCCAAATGATACTTCAAAATATCATTTTCTCCCTCATTAGTATGCACTGAGAAGGGCACAGGATCACTTCGGTGGTGTTCTTGCCAAAACTGCATAACCTCAATCTAATCATGAGAAAACATCCCAAATCTCCAAACCCAAAAGGAGTTACATTCTACAAAGTAACTGACCAATACTTTTCAAAAGTGCCAAAGATATAAAAGACAAGGAAAGACTGAGGAACTGTCACAGATTTCAGGAGACTAAATGCAACATGGGAAACATGACAACTAAATGCAACATGGGATGCTGGATTGGATTCTGGAACAAAAAAAGGCACCAGCTGAAAAACCAGTGATGTTCAAATTAGGTCTGTAGTTTAGTTAATAATATTGCACCAGTGTTAATTTCCGGGTTTTTAAAATTGTAATATGGTCATGTAAGATGTTAACATTAGGGGAAGTTGTACTGTTTTGCAATTTTTACATAGATCTAAAAATATTTCAAAATGAAAGGTTAAGAAATGTATATGACTGCAGGATAAAGAAGGAAATCCTAAGGCCTTAAGTGGTCTTGCCCCGTCTCCCTCTCCCACTTTAGCCCACCTATTTCTTCCTCTTGCTCTCTAAGCTCCACCTACATTGGGCTCATATTGTCAAGTCCTACAGGTGGCAGAGCTAAAGCTCCCCCACATTGCAAAGCTCTATAGGATTCATCCACCTAGAACGTGAGGTGCACCCCACCTGTACCCACACTTTACCTAGACCTCAGCTCCCACTTGCTCAGGGCTCTCTGAGCCCACAGCTTGAGTCAGGTTCCTTTGCCAGGCGCTCTTGCAGCATGGCCTACTCTCTCTCCATAGCACCTATCTCTGTGTGTAATCACCTGCATTTATTGAGGAATTCATTCGTTGTAAGACTCCTTTACAAAGCTCTCTGACATCAGGGACTAACTCTATTATCTCGAGTTCCAAGCTTTTGGCACAAAGCGGATGATCAATAAATATCTTCAGAATGATGAATACAGAAATGAATGAAGAATAGATTTAGTGTAAAGGCCATATCACCTCTATCTGTGTAAATTATTGTGTTATGATGAGGAGAAAGAGTCTTACCGTGAATAACATAAAGACAAATTATTGCCACATTTTCTAAGCTTCTTTCAAAAAATTATTTTCTTCTTGCATAGTTTCTTCTTTACTTTCCTAAAAGACTTTCTACTTAAAAGCATGTGGGAAAGCCCATTTATGTAATGTAGAATAATAATGTAAAAATGTGGTTTAGAAAATTTTTTCTACTTAAAGCAAAGACAGAGGCTGCTAAATTGGGTATGCAAATTAGAATCAGTTTACGGGGTCCCAAAGAAGTCATCCTAGGTCTAAAAGAAATGAGATATTACAAAACACCAGTTTAATTTGTTTGCTTTTTCAGTCTATTAAGATTGGTCCTCAATAGAGTTACTATACCACTTTTCAGGGAGCAAAAGTTGGTTTAGATAGATGGTACTGTGCGACCACTGATGGAATTCCCTTCCTCTTCTTTTTTTTTTTTTTTTTTTTAATTTTTATTTATTTTTTCCCCCAGAGCCCCAGTAGATAGTTGTATGTCATAGCTGCACGTCCTTCTAGTTGCTGTATGTGGGACATGGCCTCAGCATGGCCGGAGAAGCGGTGTGTCGGTGCGCGCCCGGGATCCGAACCCAGGCCGCCAGCAGCGGAGCGCGCGCACTTAACTGCTAAGCCACGGGGCCGGCCCAACCCCTTCCTCTTCTAATATGAAAAAATGTGAGTGTTCTGGCAATGAGAAAACAACATATCTTTTTGCCATCAAATCTTTTTGAAAAAAGGTTAATGTTTACTTAGTATATATAGTTTATTTATTATAGTCACATTAACAGGTGTCTTATCTTAAAATACATCACCACCACCTCATCAAATATCCCATGAATCTAAAAAATAAATTTCATCTGTGTCTCCATGCCCTTTTTTTTATTACTCATCATAGTGTTTGCCCGAATTATAGGTATGGCAATAACACAGACATGCATCTTTCCTAAAATCGATGTATTTCCGCATCCTTAAGCCCATGATGGAGAATTTGAACATTTATTTTGACATGGCAAGTATAGTTATTTTAACTGCATATTAAATATTAAAAATTCGGCTGTACATCTACATTAAAAAGAAAAATGGCATGATGCACTTGTGGGAATTTTCCCAACATCAGCACTCTGGACTGCAAAACACAGTAACAGATATAGTCATATCTCATGATTCTGTGGAAACACTTATCACAAGCCATATTACATCAACCCAAAGAGGGACCAGATTTGAAGAAGCAAAGACAGAGGCTGAGTGTGCCCTAGCAAAGTCCACAAAAGAAAAGATCTTAAGGAAAATATGATTCTCCTACATTGGAGGTAAATAGGGGACTAAATTGCAATGTATAATCAACAACGCAATGATCAAAATAAGAGGGGTGCACACAAGGTAGGAGCTGATTTTTTGTTCTGTTTTGTTATTTGCTTTTGTTTTTGTTTATCTCACATAAAAGAAAACAGAAATCAGCCAGTATGTTGGCTCCATAGTGCCATCAGGGACTCATGTTTCTATCTTTCTGCTCTGCTATCTTAGCCCACGGTTTCCAATATCAAGGTCATTTCATTGTCCAAGATGTCTCCTGGAGCTCTGGACATCAAATCCATATTTAGGAAGAAGAAGGCAAGGCAGAAAGGCCCTCATGGAAGAACACATCCATGTAAAAAGTACTAAGATGTCTCACACAACACTTCTCATGGGGTCTCACTGGTCTCAGAGCCACACCTAGCTGCAAGGGAAGCTGGGAAAATATTATTTTAAGTCTAGAGGACAACGTTCTGGTTTAAAATCGAAACAATTAGGAGAATAGATGTTGGGGTAGCAAAATTAGCAGTCTCTGTCATTCCTAAAAGAATAAGAATAGTCCTCTTTTTAATTTTTTTCATTAACTAGTACATGAACACAGTTCAAAAATTTTAAAGTATAAAAAGGTTTACACAGTGAAGACTTTCACACCCACCCCTATCTCCATCTGCCAGTTTCCACCCACCATACAACACTTTTATTCATTTTTTATATCCCCTTCTAGTTTCTTTATGCAAATACATGCAAACGAGATTATTCTTGCCTTCCCTCTAGGAGTTTTTTCCAAATCAGTGCATAGAGCACATCTTCATTCTTCTTCTTTTTCTTTTTTATTTTTCTTTTAGAGCTGTATAGTATTCCTTGGCTGGATCTATCAGGGTTTATTTGACCAGTCCCCATTTTCAAACATTTGGTTTCAGTTTCAATCATCTTCTCTAACAAACAAAGCACATAAGTTCTTCTGCTTTGTGCATAAATGAATCTGTAAGAAAAATTATAGAAGCTAGACTGCCAGGGCAAAGGGCATATTTGTAATTTTGATAGGGATGGCCAAGTTGCTCTCCATGGGTGTTGTAATGATTTGCACTACCAGCAACATGCTAATGTGCCTGTTTTCCCTCAGCCTCTCCTACAAAATGTGTGTCAAGTTAACAGCCCTCTTTATTCTGGATGGTCTTTGTCAGCCTCTTACTGTATCCTATTATTTATGTCATACATTCTGTACACACAGGCAGAAATTCCCAGGCTGGACTTCACTTTGGTAAGATGTGGATGAACAAATGTCTTAGCAGAGTTACAGATGTAATTGGATCTATGAAAGGCATCCATCCATTAGGGACAGCCTGTTCTACTAACTGCACGTTAGAGACCATTTCCTTAGCATGCATCCTATTTTCATGAGAAGTGGCAATAAACCGGAGATCGCTGACACACATTGCTTCCAGCCCCCATCGTATTTGGCCACCACTCGGCAGCTACCTGCTTCTTTGTAGCTATATAATTTTATTTACACACCATTTCTTAGAATATTCTCTTCCCACCTTTCCATATATCCAATTCCTCCTAGGTCTTCTCTAATTGTCTCTAAGATACTCTCTTCATTCCCTGAATCTTTAGGTACTTACACTGGTGCCCCTCATGTGGCATTTACTCCCATAAATGATGACTGCTGTCCTGCCTCCATACTTAGCTTAGGACTGATACCTGTCCTACCTCCATAACTCACTTGACGGTATAGGTGATGCTGCATTCATTTTTTTTTTTTTTTGCAGGGAAGGATTAGCACTGAGCTAACACCTGTTGCCAATCTTCCTCTTTTTTTTCCTTCTCCTCAAAGCCCCAGTATATGGTTGCATATCCTAGTTGTTAGTTCTTCTATGTGAGCCACTGCCACAGCATGGCAACTGACAGATGAGTGGAGTGGTTCCGTGACCAGTAAACGAACCTGGGCTGCCGAGGTGGAGAGCACAGAATTTTAACCACTAGACCATCGGGGCCGGCTCATGCATTCATTTTTTAAAAACTCCCAATGCCAACCGAGAGGCTTAGACGTTAAGATACTCAGGAGGTATAGCTGAAGGAGGGACTCTCTTCTTGCACTTCTAACCCATCCTCACAGGTGGGTAATCCCTCTGGTTCCACCTACCCTTTACATGGTTCTTTAGTGTTCCTCTTAACCCCACCACTTAGCAGTCTACAGTTCAGCCATACATTTTTTTGAACTGGCTTCTAAGGTTATCGAATTCCACCTGGTTTAATACCATTTCTTGAAACACAGACTGCAAAAATGAACATGAGATAGTCAGGTGGGGCGAGATGATCCCAATGGGCAGGCATCTCCCTAAAGTCTTCAAGAAGAAGGATTTAACCTTGTTAATTATTGCTACAATAGTGCTACACTAGAAAGTCTGAATAACTTGATGACATTTTTAAAGATCTGATTTCCAAAACGTATGCTTCAGTTGTATTACTTATAGTGTTACACTAACTCTCCTGCAAAGTGTGTTGTTAAATTAACAGTTCTCTTCATTTTAAACGGATTTTGTCACCCTATTATTGTATCTTTTTTTTTTTTTTTAAAGATTTTATTTATTCATTTTTTCCCCCCAAAGCCCCAGCAGATAGTTGTATGTCATAGGTTCACATCCTTCTAGTTGCTGTACGTGGGACTCGGCCTCACGCTGGACGGAGAAGTGGTGCCTCGGGGTGCGCCTGGGATCCAAACCCGGGCCGCCAGCATCAGAGCGCGCGCACTTAACCGCTAAGCCACGGAGCCGGCCCCTATTATTGTATCTTAATGATATTTATACTAAATTCCATACTTAAAACCAGAAATCCAATATGATGGTGATCAAGTTCAAGGATGCCAGCAATGAAGTTCACCTAAACATTCAGCTCCAAAGTGGTACAGTTATGGCTGATAATTAAGGCCAAAGGCAACCTTCCTTGCATCTTTAATTCAAGCCTGCTTTAGAAATGCAGGGTGAAAACTGGGCTTGAGTAAGTGCCAATAATCTTCTTCTTGGTAAGACACTGGAGGAAAAAAAACCAAAAAACCTTTGATGTGACTAAAATATGCAATGGAGTTATTAAATAAGCAACCTTCATCTAACTGGCTTTTGGATCATCTAGCAATTTTATAACTGAAATTTAGCCTAACACGTGACCATCAAATAATTAAGTCAGCTTTATTTCACAGTGACATGGCATAACAACCTGCCCCAATGCCATTAATGTGATGGTGTTTTGGAATTGAAGTCATTCACTTTCATTTTCTTGTTTCTCTCTATATAATATATCAAAAAAAAAAACCCACCCACAATTAGGTAATAGTATATATCATTATTAAATTTTCTGACTTGGATAATTATGCATTGTGGTTATGTAAAAAATGTCTTGGTTCTTAGAACATATACATGGAATTATTTAGAGGTCAAAGGACATCATGTCTGCAACTTACCCCTAAATGGAAAAAAAAGGGAAAAAAATTTATGTAGATCAATAGCTTGATAAGTAGACTGAGGAAACAAATGGGAAAAATAAACAATTAGTGAATATGTGTGAAGGATGTATAGTTGTTCCTTATTTTAGTCTTGCAAATTTTCCGTAAGTTTGAAATATATCAAAATAAAAAGTTACCAAAAAAATACCTCCAATGGTATTCAGCTCAAAGTCCTTATGCAAAGATACACTCGTATCTAATGAGGTTGTTTTTATAACTCAGATTTATTTTTGCCTCTATGAACTCTTATTATATCTGTTGATCAGCTTTTCCTTGTCAGAATATAATAATTATGAACTTGATTAGCTTACTATGTACTGGCTGGCTACAAATAACAAATCAGCCAGACTGTCTACCAGACCTGGGTCACTCACTTGGGAAAGGACATTAAATATTTGAATCTGTGGCATGACCTTCAGTGAACTGCACAGTAAGAAAACCAGGGCATTTAGAGGAATACATGAACATCTCCAGGCCTCTAGTTACTTATTAAATGGTTCCCTGGTGACCCATGAGAGTTAATGCTCGCCCTTAAATACCCAACTTACACCAGTGAGTGACTTGGGCACCAAGAATAGAAAGCAATTGGAGCATTATGTACTTAACAGGTAGACAGCCCAATGTCCAGTTTGCTTTGCCTATAAACACAGCAGCCAGCTGACCCAGAGGCCTGACTGTCAAGATAATTGTCTGAAATCTTCACTCTGCTGTGCCATCACAAACACAGAGCTGTATGCGGGTATTGAGCTCACTAACTACAAAACACAACTTGTCTATGACGAGGAAGGTTAAGGCATTTCAAACTTCAAAATCACAGTATTGGTACTTTAGTTTGAAAAGAAAGTGTAAAAGTGAACAATTTCACATAATCAAGCAAAAATAATCCTAACTTATTTTAAACAGCAAATACAAAAAGAGACATTAAAAAACTACTTATGTGAGAATTTCAGGTAGTACATACGCTCTAACCTGTTCAATGATTAACCAGGTTTCACAAAAAGGGGACTAGAAATGTATTCCATGAACAAAATGGGGAATGCAGACCATACTTCAATAACATACTGGTTTTGGTGTTATCTGCCATTTAGAATTTAGTTTTTCAAAGAATAACTTACATAAGAACTCTGACTTTAGTGCCTGGTATGGAATCTATATTTCTCACATATTTATATATCAGTATATGGGGAAAAGAAAATCAGTGAAGCCACAGGTTCACTGTTAATTTAGGACATACTAGAACATGCTCCCTAGTTTTCACATCATGACTTTTCTTGAATATTCTGAAAAAATTATATATTTTTTCTCTTCCACACTTGTACAAATTTTTTTTCCTAGGAAAACATTCCCTTAACGCATGGGAAATGGTTAAATATTGAGGTTTCTAAGAGAATCTGAGGATGACAAATATCAAAGAGGTGGGAAGTTGTCAGTTCTGGAATCCTTCCAAGTTAAAACAGATAAATTTGTTGAATGAATTCCACCATGAATAATACGACTGAAGAAAATCTGAGTGACTGAAAATTTAAGACATTATCATATCCATATTTCTTAAGAAGATATGGATGATAATGTATTGCAGTTTTGACAAATCTTACAATTTAATAGAAAATTCTAGCGCATTCAACCACAAATTCATTGTGTTTCCTATGACTGGATAAAAGTACCTATGCCTGCCAACACTTCCAGTATAGAAGTAAGAGACTAAGAAGTAAGACACATTTTCCTTGTGTAATACCTTTGCTTCTATACGAAATTCAAATGGAAATGTCTTGTGTATACATAGACAACTAAAATTCTTCCTAATACTAATAAAAGAAAACTTACATCATGTCCATTTGGGCAACATTGTTTTTAAATATTACAACTACTCACCTCTTGGGACACTTCTCATTTGATCTCTAAATCATTTGCTTTACAGAATTCTCCTCCTTTAAAACACTTACAAAATATTTTAATTACCAATCAAATCACAATAGCACCAATCATATTAATTGTAACACTCAACTACACAATACTTTAAGAATATAACTTCACCTTGTGGGAATACATTTCCTAATATACTCAATGCTTATGTGTTAATGTTTGACTATTTAGCTCATTTTATAAGACCCTAACACAGTTGGTTATGACTAGTTTTGAAAAGTGAAAAACATCACACTATACTTAGCTTTCTGAATGGGTCAAGGATTACAAATGTGAATGAAAATGGATAATTCCTAGGAAGCTTCCAAAAGAACTGTGGACATTGTTTATAAGTTGGGGGCTACTCTCATCAGAGGATTAGCGTGTAATAATGCCATACATCTTCTTTTGTCTAGAAATCCACATTACCCTTCTTTTAGTTTCCAATTTAATTTTAGTGGGAAAATGCATCTCCCCTCCTAATGAGATTAAACATACAGCATGAAAGGCATATACACACAACGGGGCCCAGGTTTTTTATACTTGTTTTCTTTTTATGGAAAGCAGTCATTATAATTGCGTTAGATTGCATTATTGTTCCCAGTACTTCACCTTTCCCTGTGTTTACTTTTTTTGCAGTTCCCACTAGATTCTTTGATATTGGGTTTGTCTATGTAACCTGCTTTGGCTAAAGGAATGTTAGTGGACATGACATAAGCAAAGACTTCCAATGTACTTGTGCAATTGGTCTTCCTGTCTAGCACTTCTGCCATCACCATGAGAAGAGCCTCCTCTAAATGGCTGTTAGCTTGGCTCTTGCAGCTGAGCCCCACAATGAACACAGGTAGGGAAGACCGGAGCCTAATCCACAGCTGAGCCTGGAGCAGACTAGGCCTAGCACGTAGTTTGAAGTCAAGCCTAGCTGAGTCAAGACTAGATAAGCCAAACCCCAGCCAACCCACAGACAAGAGGGCTAGGAATATTGATCATTGTTGTCTGCCATAGAGATCTTGTGGTTGCTGTTATGAAAGTAATTTATCGATGCAGTAATCAATTATATAAGGCTTTATCACATCTACATATTTATACACACACACTACCACCACTATAAAATGTGTCAGAGTTCTATATATTTACTGATTTAGTTATCTACTTTTGATACTTCCCATATGACTACATGGAGATTAGCCATTGCTGGCTCTGATACTGGAAACGTCCCATCACAAAAAAATTATCACTCATAGTACCAATGTGACAAGCATAGGTGGAAAAATTGCCACTACTCTCCCAGCATCCATCATTGCAGATTTTGGCCTATTCTACAAAGCATAAGTGCTGAAGAACTGCGGAAAACGAGGAGATTAGCAATGAGAATTCTAGGAAGAGGAGAGCCTGCCAGTCACTAACATTAAGAAATGGACGGGCCGGTCCAGTGGCCTAGCAGTTAAGTGCGCATGCTCCACTTCAGCGGCCCGGGGTTCGCAGGTTCGGATGCTGGGCATGCACTGACACACCGCTTGTCAAGCCATGCTGTGGCGGCGTCCCATATAAAGTAAAGGAGGATGGGCATAGATGTTAGCCCAGGGCCAATCTTCCTCAAAAAAAAAAAAAAATCTATAAGAAAAATAAAAAAGAAATGGACTGTCAGGCCCCATCTATTCCATTCTATTCACTCTTGCAGCAATTTGGGAAATGCAACACTCATGAACCCTCCTTTAAAATTAGCTAGATGACAAAATCCAGCCAGCCAAAAAGTGCATCAAATTAAATTAAATCTATGTAGACCAAATTAGGACTGTTACAATAGAATGGAGGGAGGGACCAAAGTCTAGAATTTTAGATACATGCAAAGGACATGGCAGCTGGTTGGATATTTGAGGTGAAGAGGAGGAAGAGGTACAGATGACTCCAAGGTTTTTAACTTGGGAAGGAAAAGGAAGATGATATGGTAAATTAAGACAAGGATAGGGGTGGGAGTGCAGGAGGGGTGAAGGATCATGAGTTCATTGTAGAGTGTTGAGTTTGGAGGGTCTGAGGGCAGCAAAGTGGAGATATAAAGAAGGCAACTGGAAAACAGGTTTGGTATGTCAAATAGGATAGTGATCAGGACTACAGACTAAGTGACAGCCCACATGCTAGGAGAGGATGAGGTCCTCCAAGAACAAATACAAAGAGGCCCAGTGTAAGCCTTGGAAATAAGCATTGAGGGCTCAGCTTGAAAGCCATCACCACACTTATGCCGAGGCCATGGTCCCTATTGGTGCTCCCAGCTAATGACTAATCCCAACACAGAGATTGAGGCAGGCCCATTCCTAGGAGATATGGGACTCTTGACAGTTGACTTTGACTCAAGGATTCTCTTTCAGGTTTGCTGTACTTTCCTTAAAATGCACGCCAGTCTAGGACACTTCCAACCAACCTCTTCTCCCTTTCTCCTTCACTCAGGATCAAACTTATATCACAGCCAGAATGCTCTCCCCACCTCTCCCAGTTCCCTGCCTATTTTTCACTGAGAGATGTTTCCCCTAACAAAATATTTGCACATTTAGTCCCATCTTGGCATCTGCTTCTCAGATAATCTGGACTACCACAGGCACATAGAGGTAACTAGATGACCTTCCTCCCATTATTCTTTCAATCAGACTGTTTAGCATCATCGAGGCAGACTCATAGAGGTTTGCAAGACATTTCATACCTTCTGCACATAAATTTTATCTACAACATGTATACAGTCAATAAAGAATAAAGCTATTAAGTAGCCTACCTCCCCATTAAAGAGCACTCATACAATTCAAAACCTAAACAATACAGTAAAGAGTTAAGAAAATTAACATCAGTTTCACAATACATGCAATTCAAACAAGTACAAAAGTTCAGATTATTCTTATATCTCATTCACATATTCATGGAGAATATACGAATAAGTTCACAAAGAAAACTTTGAATTAAGTCTCTCAACAGCTAAAATTTCTCCCTGAATATATTCTATAATATAAGTTAGAAATAAAGCTAACATCCACAAAATACAACATTAAGAGATAATCTAAAAAGGAATCCAAACTTTTGCGTAAGATTAAAGAGTATAAGACATTTTTAGTGAACTCCTCCACCTTAAAAAAAAAAAATCATTGAAACCACAACAACAAAAAAAGAAAAGTAGAGGGTGAAAAAAAACTCCACTTTGGTGAAAACGCCACAATCCCATACAGAAGAAAGTGGAATGATGCTGACAATGCTTCCAGGTAGAAACAAGTGAGACCAAAGGATTTTAAAGGTTTTCAAGTGAGTATTCACAAACAAAATTGTGATAGACAGATATTTTCATTCATGCAGTAATTTAGGACATAGAATACTTATGAATCCTCCTTTTAAATTAGCTGGATGACAAAATCTAGCTAACCAAAAGTGAATCAAATTAAAGAGTCCGAGACAAAAGAAGTGCTGTTGAGAATTGAATTCATTTAATTAATGCTTTTTCTTTTTGTAATAAGTAAAGGTCACTGATTAATAAATCAAACTAATTCAAAGAGCTAGAGTGACCAGTCTACCCGTGCCCCCTTTTGTCCCAGCCCCTCCCACACCAGGTAAACACTTTCATTAACGTCATATGTATCTGTCAGTCTGCAAATACAAACAAATATATTCTTACTAACTCCCTTTATTACACACTTTTTGGACATGAATATTTTACTGATCAGAATATCTTAGAAATCTTTCTACATCAATACAAAGAGCTCTCCTTTCTCCCTTCTCCTCCTCTTCCCTTGCTCCTCCTTAACTGCAAAACATTTCATTGTATGAATAATTTATTCAACCAGTCCCCTATTGATGGACACGTAGGTTGTTTCTAAGATAGGCTTTTATAAGAAACTCTGAAATGAATAACCTTTTACATATGTCATTTTGTACATGTATCTTTTTATATACATAAAAAGATAAACACCTAGGAGATAAATTACTGAGTCAAAAGATAAATGCATTTATAGTTCTGGTAGATATTACTGAATTACCCTTCATGAGAATGGTGCTTAGTTGCACTTTTCTCAGCAACGCATGGATAAGGCCTATTTCCCCACAGCCTCACTGTTAGAAGATGTCAGACTTTTAGACTGTTGATGATCTCATAGATAAGAAATGGAAATTCAGTGTGGTTATAATTTGCATTTCTATTATTATGAAGGAGTTTGGGTTTCCTTATTCCTATCTAAGTACTTTTTGCACTTTCCATTTTAATTAGATTGCTGGTTTTATGACAGAATTAATTTTAAACAATTTTAGGAATTATTGCCACAGAGTATCATGGCATAGTAGAAGTCTTAAAAATGTAAAAGTAATATTTTAACTAATACATTTGGGGGCTGGGAGAGAAAAGTGAAAAAGAAGCGTACATAATCTAATTTCATCTTTCATAGCAAGAATTAGATATGGTTAAAGGGCAAAATTTTAGTTACATAAGTAATGACTAGAATTTCAAGTTCTTTATAATGATTTTGTTTTCTTATCTTTAGAGGGCTGCTTTAGAAACAACTTATTCTGTAATGAAATTGTTATCTGGAGTTCAGCCCTTTAGATTATATTCAGATTCCTTTTTTATGCTTAATTTCAAGTAAAATTAAATCTAAAATGTTAATTGAATTAGTACGCCTCATATATTCCAGTTGTTCTAAACATATTCCTCTTTATGCATTATCTTTCTATATGTATAGATGCATAGGTCGATATCTGAAATTATATTCTCTAAAAGTTAACAGTGTGTGTTTCTGCATGAAAATATCTGGAGAAACTTTTATTTTATTCATTTATAATTTCTTTATTACTTCAAATTTTATAATCGTTATATATCATTAGTACAAAAAAGCTATTATTTTAAAACTAGGAGTGTTCAGAATCTTCAAGATGATATATGCAAAGAATGCAATTTACAGCCAAACTAAGAAAACCATTTTATTTTCTTGGAAAGATAAGGATAAACGAGTAATATTTTTGGTTATTCTAATAGTAAACTAGTTCAAGATATCAAGAGTCAACTTTTACCTCTGTGGCTGCAAAAAAACAACTCTGAATGTTGATGAGATTTAATTCGAGATATTCCTTCCTATATTTTAAAATCATACAGGGATCTGTGGACTGTGAAACAAAAAGGTGTGAATCTATTTAAATGGATCCAATTTATAATTAATTTTCTCTTTGCACATACCGTTACCAGATTAGAGCATGTAAATTTTACTTCAAGGGTGCATCGGTTTCACACCCTGATGTGCCTGGAGACTGATAGTCACATTTGACATTCTGAACTAAAAAGTTGCCTTGAAAAAGTCAAACCTTGTTTTGCTTTAAGACCCCTTCTGTAAGCCATATTTATAAAAACTAAAAAGTTTTCTCCTCTAGCTAATTTCAAATTTGACATTAGGATACCAAAACATGCCAGAATTAATTTAACACTGATTGGCATGGCCTTAAAATGCTCTTTCTCTTTGTTTTATTTAGTAGCTGAAAGATACTGCACCAAAGAAAACTTGAACATGGTATATTATTGTAGAGCGGAGAGTTTTAAATTAACCTAAACTTGAATTGTACTTCACAGCTACTAAATACTTTTACAAATATTTCATTTCACTCTAGCAATTTTGTAAATTAGACAGAAGATCACTTTTTTTTTCCATTTTACATGTGCTGCTCAGAGAGGTTAAAATATTTGCCGAAAGTCACATCTCTAGTTAAATGAAGAACCAGCATAGGAATCCTGAAGGCTATATAGTCCATCATTTTCTCTACAATGGATGAAGCCAGATGTATCTGTTATTACCACAACAATGCTACATAACAAACAACGACAAAACTTCAATGGCATATAATAAATATTTATCTCTGCTCATGAGTGTATGGGCCAGACCACTGGATCTGCTGATCTGGACCAGCCTCAGCTGAACTCACCTTGTCTCCCTCACGCACATGTGATCAAATAGCAAGTCAAGCGGGAGCTGGATGGTCTAGCATGACTCATTTCTGCTCCAAATGGTCTTTCATCTTCTATCGGGCTAGCCTGAGCTTGCTCTCTTGACAGAGGATGAAGCAGAAGCACAAAAGACCTCTTCAGGTCTAGGCTCAGATATGACACACCAGCACTTCTATCACATTCTACTGGACAAAGAAAGTCACAACACCAGCCCAAATCCAAGGGGTGAGGAAATAGTTTCCATCTTTTGATGGGAGAATCTACAAAGTGAAATTACAAAGAAGTATGGATAGAGAGAAGGGAAAAATCAAGGCCACTAATTCTCCACACCAGACATTGTATAGCTGCTGCTCACCTGGTTCACAGGATTTATTTCTCCTAGAATTGCTAGTACTGAGTAGCTTTTGATCTATGTTTCAGAATGATATGAGACAAACCCTGTCAATGCTATTGCTTCTATGTCTTATGGAGATGTCACTGTGGTCATCACTCACTAAAAGAAGAGATGGCGTGGTCTTCTTTGCAGGGACACACTGGAGAAATATTTCAGGTGTCAATATCAATGGTAGTTATATCATTAGCTATGGGAGCCACGAGACTTCTGAACAGCTGGTCTGTTTGCTCTAATTAACACTGAGAATCTCTGTATGTGCTGCTGGGAATCTCAGAGCCAAACTATAACTCTCTTTGAGTAATTTTCAGGCCCTTTGGGTGTACTAGCTCTACCTTTGGTTTCATTTGTTTTCTCATATCCTAGTTTTCTCTTTGCTCTGACTTTTTCCTTCTATAAAAAAAAATTTATTGTATTATTTTCTGGTTTCAAAAATAATATAAAGTCATCATAGGAAAGTTTGAATATGAATAGCACAAGAAAGAAAATAAATTCCACCCAGATTTCTACCAGTACCCAGAGCAAAGCACTGCTAACATTCTGGCATACTGTTATAGACTGAATGCTTGTGTCTCCCCAAAATTCATATGCCCCAATATGATGGTATTTGGAGATGCGGCCTTTGGGAGGTAATAAGGTCATGAGAGAGGAGCGTTATAAGAAGAGACAGGAGAGAGAGCTTGCTTCTTCTCTCTCTGCTGTGTGAGGATACAAGAAGACGCCATAAACCAGGAAGAGAGTCTTCATCAATAACCCAACTATGCTAGCACCCTGATCTCGAATTTCTAGCTTCCAGAATGGTGAGAAATAAATGCCTGTGTTTAAACCACCCAGTCTATGATATTCTTGTTATAGCAGCTCAAACTAACTAGTTTCCTTTTGTTTTTTTTTTCCTTCATTTTATATGCACACACATACACACATTTATACATTATTGATATGTACAGAAAATGCAAAAAGGAAAGTCCCTTTCTAAAGTTTAATATATCATAAACATTTTTCCATTGCACTAATGAGTCACCTATATCACGAGTTTTAGGGCTGCAATGTTTATTTACAAGTACCACGATTCAATCAATCCCATACAACCAGACAGAGACTTTTAGCCTCATATATTATTTTCCTGGATACTATATATTCTGTGTGGTGGTCCAGTGGTTAAGATTCAGCGCTCTCACCACCACAGCCCAAGGTCGTTTCCCAGACAGAGAACCATACCACCTGTCTATTGGTTGTCATACTGTGGCAGCTGTGTGCTGCTGTGATGCTGAAAGCTATGCCACCAGTATTTCAAATACCAGCAGGGTGACCCATGGTAGACAGGTTTCAATGGAGCTTCCAGACTAAGACAGACTAGGAAGAAGGACCTGGCCACCCACTTCCAAAAAAATTGGGCATGAAAACCCTATGAATAGCAGTGGAGCCTTGTCTGATACAGCACCGGAAGGTGAGAGAATGGCGCAAAAAGACCAGGCAGGGTTCCACTCTGCTGTCCACAGAGTTGCTAGGAGTCGGAATTGACTGGATGGCACTAAGAACAAACACATTCTGTGAGCTACCTCAAATCCTAATTTGGAGTAAAAAAGAGAATTAACAGATAAACTTTTTTTTTAATGAGCTGGACTTTGGATTTCAGAAAGTATATCACATACCTCTGTATTTCTCACTTGGGCCCACTGCTTAACCTCTCTATTTCCAAATTCAACCAAACCACCCAGTTTCTGATACAGTCCTGGGAATATGTATTTATGTAGTGTTTTGTACTTGCCAAAATTTTTATCCTGAACTCATCTTCTTATTAGAGATAAAATATAATAATAATCATAATAAGGATAATCATAATAATACTTGGGCACCTCACGGCACTTTTCATAAGCAGAGGTTGGAGTAGCTAATTTCTGCCCTCATGTTTTATAGAAGGGAGTAGCAGCCCAGAGTAGGAACACAGAGCATAAAGCCATATTGTTCAGAATCATCTCTCTCATAGCAGTCATATTTATCTGAATTAACATCATTCTTTGTCTAAAATGTAAACATCCTCCAAAGAGTTAAATCTGTCCATCAATTGCATATTAGTGTGAAATTATTTTAATTTGATTATAACAACAACTAACATTTACTGATACACCATGAGTTACTTTCCTATGAACATCATCCTGATTATTGAGAAGAGAGTAGTGATCACATCACATTATGAAAAACTCTTAGTAAAGGGAGACTCACTCTGTCTTTTTTGTCTAGAGATGTTCTGAGATCAAGGATATTACTGAGAATCCTCATGTGCTACTTTGGGCGGTCTTTTTTATTTCATTGAAATTTTTACTGAGATAATTATAAGTTCTATAATTAGAATAGAAATGTAAAAAAATACTCTGTAGTGAGATCTCAAGTACCCTTTACCCAGTTTCCCCTAAGGGTAATATCTTGCAAATTGTAGTACAATATCACAACCAGGATATTGACATTGACACCATCCATTGATCTCATTCAGATTTCCCCAGTTTTCCTCGTACTCATTTGCCTAGGTATGTGTGTATGTGTATTTAATTCTATACAATTTTAACATGTGTAGGTTCACGTATCCACCACCATAGTCAAGATACAGAAAACAGTATCATCGCCACAAGGTTATCCTTTTATAACCACACCAACCTCCCTCCCTCCCTCTGTCCACGACTAACACTTAGCAACTACAAATACATCCCCTATTTATAAAATTTTGTCATTTCAAAGCACTTATATAAATGAAATCATACAGTACGTAATTTTTTTGGATTGGCATTTTCTGCTCAGCATACTGGAGATTTACCAAGGTTGTTGTGTGTACCTGAGTATTACTCTGTGATATGGATGGAGCACCTTTTATTTAACCATTCACCTACTGAAATACATCTGGACTGTTTTCAGTTTTCGGCTATTGTGAATAAAGCTTCTATGAACATTTGTGTACAGGTTTTTGGTGTGAACAGACATTTTCATTTTTCTATAATAAATGTTCAAGACATTCTGTGTCATATGTGTAGTTACACGGTAAATTTTACAAGAAACTGCCAAACTGTTTTCCAGAGTTGTGTACCATTTTCCATTCCCACCAGCAATGCACGAGTGATTCAGACTCTACATCTTTGCCAGCATTCAGTAATGACTTATTGTTATTTTACCCATTCAGATAGGTAGGTAGCAATATCTTACTGGGATTTTAATTTGCATTTTCCTAATGGCTAATGATGTCAAATATCTTTTCATATGCTTATGTGCCATCCGTATAGCCTCTTCGGTGGATTGTCTACATATGTCCTTTGTCCATTTTCTAATTTGATATTGTAGCTTAGTTTTTTTTTTAACTGTAGAGTTTAGGGTTCTTTACGTATTCTAGATACAAGTCCTTTGTCCTTTTTTGTGAGTTGTAAATACTTTCTCCCAGTCTGTAACTTGTCCTTTCATCCTCTTCTCAGTCTTCCACAGAGCAAAGTATTTCAATTCTAATGAGATCCAGTTTTTCTTTTTATGTATCATGCTTTTGGTGTCAAATCTAAGATCTCTGCCTAGTCCTAAATCCAAAGATTTTTCTATGATTTTTTCGAAAAGTTTTATAGTGTTATGTTTTACATTCATGTCCATAGTCCATTTAAGTTCATTCTCACAAAAAGTGTGAGGTTTAGGTTGAGGTTCATTTTTTTTTTAATTGATTGATTGATTGTATGGATGTCCAACATCCCCAGCATCATTTGTTAAAAGATTATCTTTTCACCCATTAAACTGATTTTTCACTTTTTTCAAAAATCAGTTGGGCATATTCATGTGGGTCTGTTTCTGGGTTTTCTATGCTATTTACTTTTAAGGTAATTATTAGAACTTAACTCTGCCATTTTATTATTTGTTTTCTATTTGTTTACTCTGGTTATTGCTCCTCTATTTTCCTTTTCTTGTCTTCTTGGGGGTTACTTGAACACTTCTTTAGGATTCCACCTTGATTGTTTATACTCTCCTTTTTTTTAAGTGTCTGTCTTTGTATAGTTTTAGTAGTGGTTGCTCTGGCTATCACAATATACATATGTAGCTTATCAAAGCTAGCTGTATCAACATTTTGCCACTTTAAGGGAAGTGTGGAAATAATCTTACTTCCACGTAGGTCCCTTTACCATCTCCACATTTAAATAGCATTGTTTTGAGTATGAGATCATGATACAATTTTGTTTCAACTATCAAATATGATTTATAAAATTGATGATGCAAAGGATGGGCTATGGCCTGTCCTCACATTTCTGCCCTTTGCATTGTTCTTTCTTCCTTCCTAATTCTTGCAGTATCTTTCTCTTATCATTCCCTTTATCAATCTTTACAAGTAGGTCTGCTAGTAACAAATTCTTCTAGTTTTTCTTCCTCAGCAAGTATCTTTATTTCCCCTTTATCCCAGAAGGATATTTTCACTAGAAGTCACTATTGACAGATCTTTTCTTTCAACACTTAAAAAATGTGCCACTGCCTTCTGGCCTCCATGGTTTCTGATAAGAAATCTGCTGTCATTCGAATTGTTGTTTCCCTATAATTAATGCATTATTTCTCTCTGGCCACTTTCAAGATTTCTTTCTTTGCCTTTCAGAAGTTTAAATATGATGTATCTTGGTGAGAGTTTCCTTGGGTTTATCCTGTTTGAGCATTGCTTAGATTCTTGAATCTGTAGGTTGGTATCTTTCACCAAATTTGGAAGTTTTTAGTCATTATTTCTTCTAATACTCTTCAGCCCAATTCTACTGGGACTCCTCTGGGACTCAAAAAATGCAAATGTTGGATGTTTTGTTGTCCCATAGGTTCCTGAGGCTCTGTTCATTTTTTTTTTCAACCTATTTTATTTCTGTTGTTCAGATTGGGTAAATTCTATCCATCTGTCCTCAAGTCAGTGACACTATCCTCTGTCATCTCCACTCTACTATTGATCCACTCTACTATTGATCCTATGCAATAAGTTGGGGGTGTTTTTTTTTTTGAACATTGCATTTTTCAGTCTTATCCTTTCCATTTGGTTTTTTTTTTTTTTTAATTCTATTCCTTTGCTGAGGTTTTCTATTTTTGTATTTATTTCAAAAGAATTTTTAATTGATTGATTATTTTATGATGGCTATTTTAAAATCCTTGTCATGCCCTCAATGTCCATCCATGTTGTCACAAATGGCTGGATTTCATCGTTTCTTATGGCTGAGTAGTATTCCATTGTGTATATATACCACAGCTTTTTTATCCATTCGTCCCTTGATGGGCACTTAGGTTGCTTCCAAGTCTTGGCTATCGTGAATAAGGCTGCAATGAACACAGGGGTGCATGTACCTTTGCAAATTGGTGTTTTCAAGTTCTTTGGATAAATACCCAACAGTGGAATAGCTGGACATTGAGGGCATGATGCAAAGTGAAATAAGTCAGAGGGAGAAGGTCAAATACCGTATGATTTCCTTCATTAAATAGTAGATAATAACAACAATAAACAAACACATAGGGACAGAGATTGGATTGGTGGTTACCAGAGGGGAAGGGGGGAGGGAGGAGGGTGAAAGGGATAATTGGGTACGTGTGTGGTGATGGGTTGTAATTAGTATTTTGGTGGTGAACATGATGTAATCTATGCAGAAATAGAAGTACAATGATGTACACCTGAAATTTTTACAATGTTATAAACCAATGTTACTGCAATAAACAAAAAATTTAAAAAAAAAAAAAATCCTTGTCAGATAATTCCGACATCTGATTCATCTTGGTGTTGGCATCAGCTAATCGTCTTTTCTCACTCAAGGGGTGATTTTTCCGGTTCTTGGTATGATGGGCAATTTTCAATTGTGTCCTGGACATGTTGTCAATTATGTTAGAAGACTCTGAATCCTATTCAAATATTTTATTTTAGCAGGCAATCACCCTGTTTAGTTTATCATATGGGTCCTGAGGTACTTTTGTAGACTGTGGTTCTAACGATAGTTTAACTGTCAGAGGCTTTGCTGTGTTATTTTCACCTTCTTGGTTTATCCGATACTGCTGGGGCTCCCATAGGTCCTTGTGCCTGAGGGGGCAGAAGAGGTTTCTTCAGTCCAGATCCCCAGTGTCTCTGGATGAGGGAAGGGAGGCTCAGGCCTGTGGGGACAAATAGACTTCCCAGGCCAAGTGCGTGCTGCAGTGGAATCTCACTGGTTCCACTCAGCAGTCCCAGTGTCTCTGAGCAGAGGAGGGAAGTCTCAGGCCCATGAGGACAAGAGATTTCCCAAGCCAGGCTACTTGTTGTGGCAGGCTCCCTTTGCCAGTGCCATCCAGCCACCCCCATGTTGTGTCTCTTAATGGAGAGAGAAGTTTCAGGTCTGGTGAGGAAGGAGAGCACTTTCCCTGGCCACTTATTTTCAGCTGAGCTCCCAAGTGATCCCCCTTGCCAGTGGTGCTGTGTTCTCCTGCAGACAGTGGAAGCACTCCCATTAGATTCATGGAAGGAAGGAGCATCCTTGGGCCACCTTCTGTCTCTAGGTCTGTGGTCTTGAAATGCTGGACCTGGGTCACCTTATTCTATTGGTTGTGGGGGAATGTAAGATGCCTTGCGACTGTGCTGTTCCTCTAGTCCTGATCTCACAAACCAGTTTGCCTTCCTCTTAGCACCTTTCAGAGTTCTCCACTGGCTGCCTCTTGCATTATTTCCAGGATTTACAGCTGTACTTAGTGGAGAAGAGCAGAGAAAAATTAATCTATGCCTTCTTGTCCGGATGGCTCAAACCTGGGTGATCCTTTTGTGAAAGACAAGTCCACTCACATCATACCTTTGTTCAAAACCTTATAACCGCTTCAGATTTTGTTCCAAGAAAAGCCAAAGTCCTTACAATGGTCTGAAGAACCCAATATCGTTTGCCCCTGCCTTACAGTGGTCTCTCAGACCTTGCCTCCTGCTATTGCCCCACTCTGCCATTCACTCTGTTCCAGACAAACGGCTGCTTTTCTGTTCATCAAACTATCCCAGAAGTCACACACCTTCACATTTACTAATTCTTTTGCTGGAATAGTCTTCCTCCATATAGCCACATGGCTCATCCCCCAACTCCTTTAAATCTCTGCTCAAAAAACTAGCTTTTCAGAGATGCCTTCTCTGAGTATCTACACAATCACTACCACCCCTTCTCTCAGTTCTTCCCATCACTCTGTCACTTTGGATAGCACACCATCAAGTACTATGCATTTAGGTGGTTGTGTATTATCTAGAAGAGTGTCTGACACTTAGTGGGTGCTCAATAAAACTGAATAAATGAGTGAAGAGCAGGATGCACATTCATAGACATAGACCCCAACACCACTTACTGTGATTTAGAATAGTTACACCAAACTGCCTTGCGGGAAACAACACACCCGAAACAAAATTGCTCTAAAACATACAAAAGGCAACAGCAGATGGGATAGTTCCCAGCCAAGTGAACACTCAGAGGCAGTTTATTCCCACCAACCAATCCTCACTGAAAGCAAACTGATTAAGGAAGCCCCACCCTGTAGGTTCACCTGGCTTGTGTGGATTTTATATTGACAAAGTGACACTCCTCATAGGTGAATTTCTAGTACTACAGGAGAATTAGTACAGCTTCTCACTTTGAAAGACAAGTAGTCATTCTCCAGACAGCCCATGTACACAAGTTTCATAAAGAAGACTACAACAAAAAATAATAATAATAAACACACAGTGCTTCCAACATGACAAGCACTGACAAACATTTTTTATTAATTCATGTAATCCTCACAACAAGCTTTTGAGGAAGTGCTATTATTATCGTCTTTTTATGTGTGTGAAAACTGAGATACAGCGAGGTTAAGTCACTTGCCCAGAGTCACACAGCTCACAAGTTATAGAGCTTGGGATTCAAATCCAGATAGACAGGTTTCAGAGTTTGTACTTTTAACTATCACTCTATACTGCAAAAGAAGCAACCTAAATGAGTTCCTCCCCTACACAACAAAAAAAGAACATAACTCATGAGCAAATAAAATGATAAATACTTGGGAAATTAATTCCAAGTTTATTTTCCCAAACTCAAATTTGAAGGTGACCTCTAAACCAAAAGTTATACTTGCACTCAATTCAATGCATATTATTAAATATGAGAAGCCTACACAGACTCTTAAATGTAGCATATTCTCTCCTGTTACTTATGAAATGTTGCACCATATACTAAGGTATCCGAATAAAATCACATCCATTAACAATGGAGGAAGTTACCTCATATTTGCCACATCAATGTCAGGCTCTAGTATCATCATCAGATGGCCAATTTAGCAACACTTGCTCTTTCTGAATGACTATTGTTGAACTATGGAAAACTGCCCGTGTTTGACCATTTTTGAACTATGATTACGGCAATTGCATATGGCTCAGCCTAATAGGTTCAGGGTTCCTTTTTTTTCCTTCTTAGAATCAGTCTTTTCTGTTCATGGTTTTTACGTTTATATAAAGTCAGAGATTAAAGGTCACTTTGATTCTATGTACCTAGAATACCCTTTTAATATAATATGCTTCTTCCAGGTCAGAAAGCAGACACCAGAATAAAGCTCACTGCATAGCCTATTTCCTACTGATGTATTGATCTGTTTTCCTAAATAGTTCTAAGCAATTACACTCTTTTTTCCACTCAGACTTTGCAAGACTAAAAATTTAAATATGATTTAAAATAAATCTGCGAATGGCATTATTTCCTATTCCAATTTTCCCACTTACATTCGAATGAAACTGTGATTTACTCTGAAGTTATACTTTCAAATGCTTCCCCTTTCTTACTTCTGTTTCTAAATGGAGTTTATTACATATGTTCTGCAAATATCCAAGTGTAGCTACTTTAGGCTTTGAGATCCTCTCTGAAAAAAAAGAAATACATATCATTTTTTCCCCAGAGTCAGTAAGATTTTCTATTTGTTCTTAAGGCAGATAGAAAAATTTATTAATTTGAGCAGGCCTCCCCAGCTGGAGTTCTCAGCTACAACAAGGAAGAGCACATTATAGGCACTCAAAAGGGATGGGTGCATAGGGATTCCAGGGAACCCGGGTGGAACACTGATTGACATCTATCAGTAGAGGGACTACATCCCCTAACTGATGGCCTCAGGTCATCTTGATTGAAACCTTAATGCCATTCTTTTAATATAAGAAGCCTTGGGGCCGGCCCCGTGGCTTAGCGGTTAAGTGCGCGCGCTCCGCTGCTGGCGGCCCGGGTTCGGCTCCCGGGCGTGCACCGACGCACCGCTTCTCCAGCCATGCTGAGGCCGCGTCCCACATACAGCAACTAGGAGGATGTGCAACTATGACATACAACTATCTACTGGGGCTTTGGGGAGAAAAAGAGAAAAAAAAGGAGGAGGATGTACAATAGATGTTAGCTCAGAGCCGATCTTCCTCAGCAAAAAAAAAAAGAGGAGGATTAGCACGGATGTTAGCTCAGGGCTGATCTTCCTCACAAAAAAAAATAAATAAATAACATAAGAAGCCTTGTTGAAAGCTGCCAGAGACTAAGAGAAATCAGACACAGCTCCTGTTTTCAAAAAGGTAGAGAACTGAATCTCATTCTCTAAGGCCAACTAGGCAAGTGGGCCCGTCAGGCTTTTCCACACTTTGGTTTAGATGACAAAGTGTCTTCTCCCCCTCCACTTTATATTCCTAAGATCTACTGATGAAGGTCACACGTCCCAAGGCCTCTCTGAGTTCAGGCATCTGGATCTGTACTCCAGAGTTCTGGAGTCTAGTGGATATACGAATTCTTTCATAGTTCCCCAATCTACACTCACTCGGCAATATAACTGCATTCCTTGGGGACCCCAACATTTTAATCAAATCGGGTGTAAAAGGATTATAATATGAACACCTGCCACAGTTCAAATTCACACTATATATATATATATATATATATATATCCAAATTTACTACAACTTCTACCAAAAATAGCTAACAGGTGTGGAGCATTTGCTCTGTGTGCTATGCCAAGTGTTTCAGATGCGTTCTCATTTAATTCTCACAAGATTCCCATGAAGGAGATGCATTATTCCCATTTTGCAGAAGAGGAAACTGAAGCTCAGAGTTGTTAACTGGTTTCCTCAGAAACACATACAGTGTTTGAGTCAGGTTTCAAATCCAGGGAGTTAAGATTTCTGGGTCCATGATCTTACACAGGGTATCTTACAAAAGAACAATTATGGAGGTCACAAACTAATTCTATAAAGCACAGATAAAGAGATGACAAGAAACTGAATGTTTTAACCTCAGTGGCTCCCCACCCAATATACATTCACTAGATAACAGCCTTCCTTCCCTTTCATCGCATGCTCTGTTGGCTAGGTCGGATATAAATACGCTGATGCCTGCATCTTCCCAGAGCATGCTCAGCTTAAAATAGATGAGCTCAGAGTAAGGACTGATTCCTTCCCATGCTTCATTGACAAAACCTACCAAACTCTCCCTCTGTCAAACTCATGTGTTTCTTACCCCAGAAAAATGCATGTGGTAGCGCAGGCTAGAAGAAGAGATCCGGAATGATTTCCACCTCTCTACTATGGAAAATTCCCCATGATCATTTTCCAACAGTGAAGAATTCTGAGGTTTAATTTCCACTTTCCCAGTGTTCTTACAGATTTTGAATTATTTCCATGTTCTCAACACAGGAATATTTTTTAAAAAGAAAGAAAAAGGCTATATTGGGCACAGAAAAATTACTTCAAAATCATTTAGGAAGAGAAAAAAATAACACAAAAAAAGGAGAGACTGATAACAGCAAACTCTAGGCCTTGAAGATGAATTAAGAGTTCCTCTCTTGTTGCAATGACCCCAACCAGCCTCATTCCTCAATACATCTGAAAACATCTTCTAGTTTTAAGAGCTGTTGCTAGGAGGGTGCTGCCCAATGCATCCAGGGTTGGAATGTGGCTCTACTTCCTGAACACCTCACAGGGATCTTTTCCTCCCCAAACATCAATCAAGGACCCCAAAGTCTAGGGTATAGAGAAAGACCCCTACCTCACAGCAGTATACGGGCCCTAATGTTGGACGTACGCAATTAACACAATTGCCTGGCTGTCGTTTTATCATTGCCTTGATATTTCAGGAAGGTGAGGAAGCCATTGGTCAGTTTTGCTCCGCTGAGACACTCCAGTATTGCAGAGAGAATCTACGATTTGAGAAAACAATTCCTTTTCTGTATTTGATTGCAAAAAAAGCCACAAATCATTCCCTTATGTGGATCCATGTCTCTTTGCAATGTGACTTTGCAGACCTTATTATCAAGAGTTGGCATCTATTTCTCCACCCTATGAATGACTTGATTTGGCATATAAAATGTGGCAGAACTGCCAATATGGCAATTTTGATACTAGGATCTTGCAATTTCCATTCGCTCTCAGAACTCTGCCAATCCACCACAAGAACAAGCTGTACTAGCCTGTTGGAAGATGAGGGACCATTTGGGTCAGATCCAAGTCAGTCCAGCCATCCCAACTGCCACCTCAGACATGAGAGGCCAGCCATGATCAGCAGAGCTACATCCAACCCACAGCTAACACAGATGCCAGAGGAACGCAGCTGAACCAGAAAAATGACCCAGCTGAGCCCACATCAGATTGTCAATCCATACAGGAGTGATCTAAATAAGTGGTTGTTGTTTTAAGGCACTAAGTTTTGGGGTGGTTTGCTACACAGCACAAGCTGACTAATATATTTATTCTATAAATAAATACAGCAGATAATTATGGAGGAAAAATGATAAAGGGCAAATCCTCCTCAATAGACAACTTAAAATTTAATAAGGAACTATCAGACATTGTTTTTTTTTGTAAAGCAGATTTATTTACAATATGTTCAACTACACCACTATATAATAACACAACCACTAATCACTAGTATTAAAATATTTCCTTTTTTTGGGAAATGACGATGTGAGTTAGTGGAAGGAGTGTTGGTTGGTAATTAAGAGATGTGCATTTTAACTTGGGCTCTTTTACCAGCGGGCTACGTGATTGTAGCAGATCCCACTCCGTGACTCTCAATTATAATAGAGAAAAATGAAGGGACTGGATGTGACAACATTTAAGGCCTGGTCCAATTCTAAAATGAAGGATTCTATCCCATTTTTTCTGAAACATTAGCATTTTTTTACCACTCTATTTCTATTATGGAATAAAAACACTGCATTTAATCCTCCAGCTAAGAGTTACTATAGTCAACGTGCCCAGCACTGCCCCAAGCCATGAGGATACAGCAGTGAAGAGGACAGACATGTCCTAGTCGTATGCTAGAGCTTTCTTCTAAGCTTATGAGAGCCAATTGTGTTCTTCTCTTCCCAAATCTGTGTTTAGTGACAACGTGTTGGTAGCTTGAAATCAGAAACGGCAGGAGTATTTACACTACGGGAATCAGCAAATGCTACAAATAATTTTTCCCACAGGAAAGCTAGTTGTTAAACATTTACCTGGACAACACTGGACTCTGCTCTCACTGAGTCAACATTCTAGTAGGGGAGCTAGACATTACGTGACTATGTACGAAATATTTGATTACAACTGTGAGAAGTGTGGCGAAGTAGGGGAGGGAGCAATGCATAGGGAGACAACATATATTCTAAGCAGAGGGAAGGTATTGTGAAGACTTCAAGCAGAAAGGAATATGTCCCATCTGAGGAAATGGAAGAAGACTAGCGTGGCTAGAGTGGCTGGAATACAAAAGGCAAGGGGCCAAGAGCTTTTGAAGGGAAGATGAAGGAGGTGTTAAGGAAGACTTCCAGGTTAAGACTTCAGACTGTGCAACTCTGTGAAAGGTGGTGCCTTTAATAAGGCAACAGGACCAGGTGTGCAGTGAAGGGAGGAAGAGAATGATGCCAATCTTAGAAATGCTGGCTTTCAGGTATCTCAGGGCAGGGTATTGGATGGTGATGTAAAATTTTCACTGTGTCTAGATGGTAAATGAAACCATAAGTGCAGATGAGATTCCAGTGAGTGGAGAAGGAATGCAAGTTAGAGCCAGCAAAGTAAACTGAGTGGTCGGGGAGGTAGGGAAAAGTATAAGAGCAAACAAGTCAATAAAATAAAAGGTTCTGAGGAAAATGGGGCAATTAACAATGTAAAATTCTAATAAAAGATCAAGCACAAAGAGAGCTAAAAATGGTCAATATGTTTTGCAATATAAAGGTCTTCGGTGGCATTAGAAAGAATAGTTTGGAGGAGAGACAGGTACAGAATCCAGGTTGAGATGGATCGAGGAGTTGGTAGAAGGTGGAAATGGAGGCAGAGAGTATAGGCAAGTCTTTAAAGATGTTGGTTGTGAATGACAAGGAGAAAGAAAGGAAAACAGCCAGTTAGGCTCAAGAGAGGGTCTAGAACTTTCTTTTAAGATGGGAGAGGCTTGTCATGTTTAATATTGATTGTATGGATCTGGTTAAAGGGGAAATACTGATAACACAAGAAAGAGAAGGAATAAATATTAGTGTAAAATCATTGAGAAGTCAGGGTCCAGGGCCAAAGAGGTAGGATGGCCCTGGAAAGGAAGAGGGAAACAGAAGGAGAGAGGAGCTGAAGACAAAGGTGGGCTTCTGGGGCTGGTGGCAGGAAGGAGGTGGAGATGCCCTCCAGTGCTTTCTCTCTCCTCCAGGAAGTGAGAGGTCACATCAACAGCTGGGAGTGAGGCAGCAGGAGATTTAAACCAGGAGAATGTTTTAATGAATGAGTAATTGGAGGAAAAGTCATTGGCTTTGGATACTGACAGACCTGGCTTTCCACCACTTAGTAGCCTGTAACCTTAGACAAGTGGCACAGCCTTTCTCAATCTCATTCATTTGACCAACAATAATTGAGCAATTACTCTATACTAGCAGTGTACTAGAAATGTCAAACATATTGAATAAAGTCCTTGAATTCAAAGACATCATCAACTATTGGGCAAGTAAAATGAGTCAGAGCAAATTAGCATAGCACTAAAAGTGCTAAGGTGAAGGAAAGCATGAGGTATTCTAGGAGCACAGAAGGTCTTCCATTCTAGATTGGCAGGGTTAGAGATGGCCTTCCAGGGAAATAACCACCCTGGCTATAGCCTCAGTTTCCCCAGTGCAAAATGGAGAAAATCAATCGATTAATTAATGAGATAGTCTACATAAGGTACCTTGGCATGATATCTACAACACAACATTTTATCAATAAGTTCCACTTTCCTTTCCTAGAAATCCTCCTGGTATGATTGAAACAATTAGGCTAATATACAAAGTTGTCATAAACTTCAATTTTCTGCACAAATTTTCACTCTTCCCCATGTTTCTCAAGACATTCCCTAATGATGGCTAGAATTCATTAAAACTATTCCTGATAGCTAAACCCCAATTTAAAAAAATATACAAAACAATTAACAACAATGTCTTGTATAGGGAATTGTAGCCACTGCATATATAAAAATCTCACAAATTCTATCCCTTCTTTTACTTCTCTTTCATGTTTTTGAGCCAGATGTAGCTGGATCCTAGATATCTGAGTCCCTGCCGTAATTTAAATAAATGAATGTCCAATGTGTCAGTTAGTAATCTTGATTGCAAAAGGATAACAGTCCATCTTAAACTGACTTACACAATGAAGGGGATTGATTAGCTCACAGAATAGAAATGGCCTGATCTGGCATCTGAAATGACATCAACAAGGATTTGGTTCTTCACTGGTTTGTCTTCTGCAGGGTTAGCTTACACTTTAGACTCCCAAAATGGTATCTGAACTATCCCAGTATCTTCATTCATTGGAACAAAATAACAAATTCAGGTCCACATAACATCCTTGCAGCACATGACCCAGCAAAAGAGAGAAAGGTTCTTTCCCCATAAAGGAAAGGTTCCCTCACTTTGCACTGGCTCTGAATAGACCATTCCTGATCCAATCACTATGCAGTGACATCCACCAGAGCTTTCTGCAATGATGGAAGTGTTCTCTAACTGAATCTTCCAAAGGTGGCTATTGAGCACTTGAAATGCAGCTAGTGTGGCTAAGCAATTTCATTTAAAATTTTATTTTAATTAATTAAAACTTAAATAGAAAAAGCAGCATGTGCTTAGAGGCTACAGTATTGGACAGTGAGAGAAAGGTGGGTTACGCTGGGTGGCTAAACTAGTCAGGACCCACTGCATTGACCTGGGGATGAAGTTAATTCCATTTATTCCACAAAGGGAAGTCATTCTGCCTGGTGTCTCAGAGCCCACCATTTTTATTTCCTATAGATTAATGGCTCAATTCAATGTGAACTCTTTTGCCAAAGAGTCATATTTATAAATCTTACCCAGCACAATGCCACATGAAAGTCACTTTGGAATAATAGCCTTTTAAAGCTGAGAGCAACCTCAGGACTCACATATGTCAGATCCATATTTCACAGAGGAAAAAATGGGCTTAGAGCATCAATCGCTTTACTTATGGCAGTTATGAGCAGGCCTGGATATGCTGACCTTCAGCCATTTTTCCACTGTAAAATTCAGTCTGTATGCCACAGCATTCCAATAGGCCCACTGTGACAGAATTAACTTCATTCCATATGAAGCTTCATAATCATTAGCTTACTGAAGCTTTCAGTAAAGAATGTTACCACAGAGGCCTGATATTTCACACTCAAAAGTCTAAATGAGCCTAAAAGCTAATGTAAATGAGGTAGGCTGGCCTGGTGGGGACTGTGGCCAATTGGATACCACATGCCCTGGCTAAAGTAGGCAGCTGCTGCTCTGCTCCAGCCAAATGTGGCCGTGAGGGTATGTCAGCCAGTGTTACCGTGCCTTCAGATGAGAAATCCAGATTTGTATATGAACTGTTCAGATTTTTTTTTTTTTTTTTTGCTCAGGAAGGTTTGCCCTGAGCTAACATCTGTTGCCAATCTTCCTCCTTTTGTATGTGAGCCACCACCACAGCATGGACGCTGACAGACAAGTGGTATAGGTCCACACCCAGGAACCGAAGCCAGGCCACTGAAGCAGAGTGCACCAAACTTAACCACTAGGCCACCGGGGCTGGCCCTGAACTCTTCAGATTCTTAAATGCTAGGCACTCATGTTTACATTTTTAATGCATTATGCAGGCTAAGCAAGATCTGTCTGCGAATGGGTTTAGCCTCCAGTTTGCACCCTGTGGTAGAAATTTATAAAGTCTGACCTACTGAAAATTAAAGCCCTCAGAGCAGTCATTGCTGGTGGTGCCCATGTGTTCCCATGCACGCCAAGTGACAGCAGCCAACTGCAACTATGTCTGAGGGTTTTCTCGAAGCCTGGGGCCCACTGGTCTGGAGCCCCTTTGGTCATAGAGAGGGGCTGGCAGAAGTGCTTAGGACGTAGCCCCTGGGAGAGCTGCCTTCAGTCATTGACAGGTAGGAACTGGTAGGTAATTACTACAGCTGCCTGGTCCTTCAGCTGGGATAATTCTGAGGTGTGTTCCACACTATCCCCTAGAGATCCCCAGTGAGATGGAGATTCAGTTCCCAGAATGTAAACTATTTGATAATTCACCCTTTCTTGGCTGCCTTCCCTTGCCTGTCTCATTTCCCCACTGCCCTGCTGTCTGAGGTCACCTTCCAAATAAACTACTTGAACTTGAATCCTTGTCTTGTGGTCAGCTGCTGGAAGAACTCAACCCACAAACACCAGAAACTAAAATTGTTTTAGTATTTTTTTTTTTTTTTAAAGATTTTATTTATTTATTTTTCCCCCAAAGCCCCAGTAGATAGTTGTCTGTCATAGCTGCACATCCTTCTAGTTGCTGTATGTGGGACGTGGCCTCAGCATGGCCGGAGGAGCGGTGCATCGGTGCGCACCCGGGGTCCGAACCCGGGCCGCCGGCAGCGGAGCGCATGCACTTAACCGCTAAGCCACGGGGCCAGCCCTGTTTTAGTATTTTGTTTGTTTGTTTTTGCTTTTAATTTTTTCCCTCTAGTAATGAAATATGTCAGAGCTAAAATGTATGGAAAATTCACAACACAGTCCAAAACGGCTTCTACTCTGGTATTCTGATATCTCAATAGTCAATAGAGTGATGAAATGGCTGACCTCTTGCATAATGAAGCCATGCTATAGGAACAAATGTTCACCCAAAAATAGAATCCATTATGTATACCAGCACAGTCATTAGTTTCTTAGCATAGCAACTAGTTCTGCCCCATAAAACTTTTCACTGCCGCATTCACTTAAACAGGTGCATGGTTTGCCATGCTGCACTATAATTTCCAGACCACAGTGCCTAAGTAAGTGGGGAGTTCTGCACAATGCTGAAGAGAAATCTCATGCAAAATCGTTCTCATCACCATCCTCATTCCCTATAGAAGAGAGAATTGAAAACCAGAAATTCTAATGGGAGAAACATGGTTTACCACTCTCAAATGTATTATGTAGAGGTGATTAAATCGCAAGCTTCCTGTCACACCTGCATATGATCTGGCACTCTCTGCTTTCCCTGGTGGGTTTATGTGTCAATAAAGGAAAGATCCTACAAATTAATAAGAAATGACATGATGTTATAACTTAATAAGATGATATCTGCTTTTGTAGCCATAACACAAATTTAAGATACAAAAAATTAATTACATAAAATCATTTTTTAAACCACATTAGCTTATACAAGAGTGCAGCTAATTTAATTAAATATGGAATTCAAATAGCAAGTTGGTCTAATAGAAGATCTAGAAAAACATAAAACATAAAGGATAATAAACAAGGCTTGAATGTGGAGGACATGTCCAGTAAGGATAAAACAAATAGCTAATATCTGGAATATTCAGGGAATGAAAAATTAAAAGAATTTTAATCAAATGAATATAACAAAAATATCTATTTTGATTCAATCTTGGATATTGAGAATCTTTCTAAAAAATGCTAGTAATTTCCTGCCTTCCTAAGTACAGTTTAGGGAATATTATTCAATCATAGCCAAATATCTTCAGAATCTTGTAAGGCCTCTGGGTGCTCAAGCTGAGTATTACTTCTCATTGAAATTAGGCCATGGACAGGAAAGGTAGAGTGAGCACATCCTCTCAGGAAGTTTACTGAATAATTTGTGATGTCAGCTTGCTTTCTATCAGTGTTCACCTTGGCTGCACATTAGAATCAAATGAGGAGCTTTCAAAAAAAAAAGTCCAACGTCCTGACCACATGCGATTGCAATTAAATCGGACTCTGTCAGTGGTGCCCAACCATGAGCTTTTCTGAAGCTCCCCAGGTGATTTCAAGGTGCGACCCAAGTTGAGAATCACTTAATACTGTTTGCTTCTTCCTCACAAGTGTAATATGCCTATTGAAGTTTCTTTTCAGACAAATCTAAGGAAAAAAATCTCGCAGGGAAACAAATTGACACATTAAACAGGTTCTTTAAAAAAGTTAAGAGACAGGACATACAGTCAGACTGCCTGGGTTCTACTCCTGCCTCGGCTACTAACTAACTCTATGACCAGGTACTTAACGTCTATACTCACCTGTAAATGGGATAATAACAGCCCTGTCCTCATAGGCTTTGGACATGATCAAATGAGTGTGTGCGTGTATACATATGTACTAGAACAGTGCCTGGCATACAGAAAACACCATATATGGGTTTGCTATTAGTGGTGACGGTGACAACCATGATAATAATAACAGTAATTAAAAGATGCACAAAGTGAATTAGTGCACAATAAAAAAACTTATAACACGTGAACACCAACTTCCTAATAAATTGGTAGTTCAACGTTTGTGGTTTTGCCTTTTTAAATTATTTAAGCAAAATAAATGATGATAAAATATGAAAAGTGGAAAAAAAATAATTCATTATATTCTTTATTTTAGTCTATTTTTATTGTAGTAAATGCTTAAATGACTCAACTGTCCATCTAAATTTATTTTACCAGAAGGAAAAAAGAGGCTTATCTTGCTGATTAAATACAGAAAGAGCTTGACAAGGACCCTGTCAGTAGGATCAAACAGTCTTGGACTGGCAAGAAAATGGGCTGGAGAACAATCAAAAATGCTCCCACTATCTACAACATCTGTGATTCAAACGAAGGAGCATGACACAATGTCAATACCAAGTATCTGGCAATTCTACTCACAGCAAAGGCAAATGGGTTTTCCACCTAACAGAAAATAAAATTATGAACAATATACAAAATGTATTTCCTCCACACATTCCTCTAATCCAGTGTCTCAAACTAATTTTGGTATCAAAAGGTACAAATGTTCCATTATAATAGCTTTATAGCATGGAAAGCATCCAATTTAATTTCTCCTACAAGACTGGGAAGAGCTAAATATAAGCAACTCATAAAACTGAGGCATAATTTTGTAATTAAATTATATTAGGAGTAATGAATTTTAAATTAAAGCCAGGGTGTTTTATATTTCTAAACTCTGGTTACAATGTACTTAAATGAGCATTGCTGTTGCTATTCACATAATGAAGTGCAGTGATGGTGACATGAAAATCATATTAATGCATATTAATTTTAACCCTAAAAATTATTCCAAAGAAACTGCAATGATGCCATTTCATAATAACCAACGTGATTTTAAAATACATTTCAAAAGGTTACACTATTCTACCAGAAATCCATGAATCGCAGCCTCCAAGAACTTGCAAAAGAATCCATTCTAATAACATTTCTTTTTATGTTGCATCTACACAGAGTAAGCAATCATAACATTTGGCTATCCTACACTAGCTAGAGTTCACTGAGGCAAAAACTTTGGAGCTCGTGGAAGTGAAAAGAAGCTAATGTTGAGAATAAATGGAGCTTAATCTGGAAGTGGATTTGATGAGGAGAGATTTGTTCCTCAGCAATCTGACAGACCCCTGACTATCTAAATTACACTCAAAAACACTAAAAGTTTAATCTCTAAGGATCCAGTCAGTATGGAGGAGGAGGGCGCATGATGCCAGTATAGCTGTGACAATCCTAAAGTGATTATCTTGGGAAAAGAGACACAGACAACCATGGTGGAATCCACTTCTTCTTGTGAATAATATCATATTCTCCTATTCAAGACTTTTAAATCATCTTCAAGTTTATTCCTTAAGATACTTCAGATTCCTGAGGGTCCAAGAAACTTTCACCTATGATGGAGTATTGATTAGCAAATTATCCTCAGAGGAAAAGTCTTCTAAACGATAAATCTCTTTTTCTGCCTTCCATGGCTCTGTTCCTAAAACATTATGAAATACATAAATAAACATCTTGTTTGCCCAAACAGACTTAAGCTTCAATGCTTCAGATCAAAAGACCACAGCAGAGTCTAAAACAAGTCACTATTACCTTGAAGAAAAAGAAAAAAAAAGATTTAAAAATATACATAAATAGATAGTCACTTGGTTTTCAAAACAGCACATTTGTGGTCCCTAACAATTAGTTAGGGACTAATTGTTTAGTCAGAGACTAATTGTTTATTTTATAATAATAATAAAAGCCACGACAATGGCCCTTGAGAGCATTATGCTAAGCAAAATCAGCCACACTGAGAAAGACAAATACTGCATAGTATGGCTTATATGTGGAATTTAAAAAAAAGGTGAAACGCATAGGAAGAGAGAGTAGAAAAGTAAAAAAGTGGTTGCCAGGGGGTGAGGGGTGGGGGAAATAGGGAGAGGTTGGTAAAAGGGTACAAACTTGCAGCTGTAAGATGAATAAGGGCTGAGCATCTAATGTAAAACATGGTGACTATAGCTGATAACATTGTATTGTATAATTAAAATTTGCTAAGAAAGTGAAACGGAAATGTTCTCACACATACGTAAAAATAAGATAAATAGGTGAGGTGACGGATGTGCTAATTAACTAGACGGGGGAATCCTTTCACAATGTATAGGTATATCAAATCACCGTGATGTACACTTTAGATAGCTTACAATTTTATTTGTCAATGATACCTCAATAAAGCTTAAATTAAAAAAATAAAATTTAATTTAAAATTTAGATTTAAAAAAAAGCCACCACAAAGGATTGCATTTACAAAGTGTTAGGCATCATGCTAGGCATTTCATATATCATTCTTAACAACTTTAAATAATACCCCATCTTACAGATGAGGAAACTGAGGCTTACACTGTTGAAGAGATTCACCTGAGGTGACTCACGTAATAGAGGTAGAGCTAGAACATAAACTCACATCTGTCTGACTGCAAGCTTCTGGCCTCCCAAATTAGGACTGTTTTAAGAAAACCTCCCTGGTTTAAAACAAAGTATTCACCTAATAGGTTCCAGTGCTTCTTACTAAGGAATCCTTTAATACTCCTAATTAGGAGGCATCTATATGAAGTTGTTAAGCATTAAGCATCTATATTAAGCAGTTCATAGACAAGGATTCTAGTAAAATTAGTTTATTTTAGAGATGGTTGCAGGACATATTGGGTGTGGGGAATCAAGACAGGAAGGGAAGGAAGCCCATAAAGGGTGTGTTTTCAAGCCAGTTACCTCTGTGACTAAATGGGCTTAATCCCATTGGAGAGTGCTGGGAGAAAACATAAAGCTTGCACCTTTGAATTATCCCACCCAAGAGGCGAGGGAGCTGTGGTATTTACCCACCAAACGCCTTTGGTTGGGTGAGTGTCAATTCCCAGCCACTTCTGGGCAGTGACATAAGTGGCAAAGTGAGCTGTAGTGGCCAGAAAAAGCAAGAGAATGCAAGTGCTGGCCACTAGGGTCCAACTGGTGGCTTCTGGAGTAGTAAGGACTTGGGTACAGATTTCATGCCATGTCTGCTCTAGCTATTAATGTCTTAAATAACAGTGAAGGAAAATCAGGGAAGTAGAAAGAAAAGACTTAGTCCATAGGTGCTGCTCGTTAGCTGGCAATGAATGGCATACCACTCCAGACCAAGCAACCACCCCATCCGGCAGAAAATAATCCTCACATGCTTTTTGCTGTTTTCTAAGGTAATTTCAGTTATTGTATCAGGCTTCTGGGGAAGCTACCAAGTAAAAATGAATAGAGCTCATCTTAATTTATAACTCCATCATTGTATTCAATCGACTTTTGAGTGCCCTGCCCCACTTACCATACACAAGAAATGTCAAAATTGATGTTTCTGGGATATACTAGAGAAGTGTGCCTGAAAGAGGAAGAACCATTGCTAAACAATGATTAATGAAATGAGTAGTGCCTGGTGGTTCTTTATGGAGGCCAGACGATTTTTTTAATAGGATATTCCTAGATTTTCTGATGGAGGTTTATGATGCATCATTCAAAACATTTTTGAGCTCTGGACTCATGCTGAAAAATGTCACTGTGGCTTATATAAATATTTAGTTTTTAAACTTTGCTTTTGAACTCTGTATAGAAATTTAAGGTTACTATAAGAGAAGGCAGTCTATAGTTGCCATTAATAGAAACTTAATCATCTCTCTGTACACGGATCCCAAATGGTGTCTCATGCAAAAATCATAGGCTGAAACAAGATGGCAGCTGGAGCAGATGGTGGAGCCAATCCCTCCTGTCCTAAGTCCCTAGAAATGACTGAATACGCAGGTATAAATTTATGTCTATCACTCAGGATCATGGGTAAACAGAAAGGGTTGCACTTGTTGAATCAGAAAGTATGAAAGGTGGGGCCAGCCCGGTGGTGTAACGGTTAAGTTCACGCACTCCACTTCGGCGGCGTGCAGTTCGCAGGTTCGGATCCCGGGCGCAGACCGACGCACCATTTGTCAAACCATGCTGTGGCAGCATCCCATATAAAGTAGAGGAAGATGGGCATGGATGTTAGCTCAGGGCTAAACTTCCTCACAGAAAAAAAAAAAAAAAAAAGAAAGAAAGAAAGTATGAAAGGCAGAAGATAAATGGAATAAAAATGAGGTAGGAAATGACATCCCGGAAGCTCACAGGCATTAAAACACAGGAGAGGATCCATGGCCATCAAACCAGGTGGTGGAGGTGTCAGCACTAGGAGCGAAATGGGAGCATCAACTAGGTCAGCCTGCCCTGTTAGCTCCCACCTCCCACACCCTCCATACCCCAAGCCACAAGAGAGTCAGAGGAGAGAGGGTGCAATCATAGCTGGCTCCAATCAGAATGAACAGGGAGCCACCAACATACAGAACTACCCATCTGAAGAAATTGAATTTAGAACCCCACCTCACACCAGTCCTCAAAATATATTACACTGCTGGTATGGTCTGGATGTTTGTGTCCTCTCGGAATTCGAATGTTGAAAACCTAATGCCCAAGGACGGTATTAGGAGGTGGGGCCTTTGGGAGGTGATTAGGTCATGAGAGTGGAGCCCTCATGAATGGGATTAGTGCTCTTATAAAATAGGCTCCAGGGCCCTGTGGTGCAGTGGTTAAGTGCGCGCACTCTGTCCAGGTGGCCCAGTTGGGATCCCGGGCGCGCACCGACGCACTGCTTATCAAGCCATGCTGTGGCGGCGTCCCATGTAAAGTGGAGGAAGATGGGCATGGATGTTAGCCCAGGGCCAATCTTCCTCAGCAAAAAGAGGAGGATTGGCAGATATTAGCTCAGGGCTGATCTTCCTCACCAAAAAAAACAAAAAAAGAGGCTCCAGAGAGATCCCTAGCCCCTTCCACCACGTGTGGATTACAAGCAAAAGTGTACAAGCCGGACGTAGGCCCTCACCCGACTACACTAGCACCCTGATCTTAGACTTCCAGCCTCCAGTACCGTGAGAAATAAATTTGTTGTTAATAAGCTACCCGATCTGTGGCATTTTGTCATAGCAGCGCAAATGGACTAAAACAACTATACATGGATTAAAAACCTAAACTAATAATAACGATGATGATGAGAATGATGAATAAGAAAGGCCTTAAATAAAGCAAAAAGAAAAAAAGAGGGTTGAAATGCGAATACATCAAAGTTGAAAACATCAAGTCATCATTTGTCATGCATAAGTTAAAAGTTAAGAAATTCAAAGACAAGCCACAGACAGGAAGAAAAGTATTTGCAACATCTATAACAGTTAAAGGATTAACATCTAGAATACACAGAGAACTCTCTACACAAGGGCAAGGGGTATAAGTCAGTAATTCATGTAAGAGAAAACAGAAATGGTCCACAAATGTATGAAAATATACACAGCTTACTAGCAAATCAGGCAATGGCAAATTAAAACAAAGAGATACAATGGTTGCATCAGATTGACAAAAATTTAAATGTTTCTTAATGCTGTTGATGGGGCTTGAGGAAATAGTTTCTCTCACACAAGACTGGCAGGGTTATAAAATGACACAACTATTAACTAAAATTTAGGATATGTATAGCCTTCAATCAACAATTGTACTTCTGAAAATTTACCTCAGGGAACCCGTGACCCATATACCCAAAGAAGGTACACAAGGCTGACTATTACACAATGCTGATATTACAGCATTGTTTTCTGTAGCCCAAAATTAGAAACAGACAAACACAAATAATCCATCGATGAGAAATTTTTATTTTAAAATTTAGTAACCCATTCCACGGGACATGATAGAGCAATTTAGAACAGCGAGGTAGATACACATGTACTTACATGAAAAGTTCTCTAAGACATTCTGTAAAGTGAAAATCAAGTTTGTGGAACAGTAAAAATAATATAATGTTATTTGGGATACAAATGGATATAAAGAAAACAAAATGAAATATTTCTATAGTTACGCATGCACAAAGTCGTGAAAAAGAGACCTGGAAAGACACCATGAAGCTGTTACCAGTAGTTAACTCTGGAAAGAGGACTAGCATTGGAGTCCATGGCAGAGAGGGGGTAAGGACATTTATACTACTTTACTCTCTTACACAAAAAAAGTATTTGTATATTATCCACAAAATTAAAAATAAATAAAATCTCTAACAAAAAAAAAGATAAAGTAGTGGGAGTCCTTCATTTAAAATGTGTATTTTTCCTCCTATTCCTTTTTAATTTAATTATGTGTTCCTCTCCCCTCCTCCCACAAGCTCCTGTTTTAAAGAAACAAGGAAGAGTTTACTGAAGTATATTGAACTTCTTGGATCAGAACAAGTAGTGACCAGTTTTATTTTTACACCAACCTTGGCACAGAAGCAGGGCATCGAGTTGCAAGGCTGTCTACTTTGTTTCATATTCTAGCAGGTTAGGTTTTTGTTAGCTCTTTAATATTGACCCCTTTTTTCTTCTTTAGCTTTTCTTCCAAAATTGTGATGCAGATTCTTCTGGTAGTTCGCATGGTTTTCATGGCTAACAATTCCTGTGTTGGTTTCTGGTCCCAATGTGGCAGAGCTCCAAAGAAAAGTCATAGCCTAACGTGGGCAGCCTCATAAATACCCAGTCTGTGCAGAAGCCCCTTCTCACTCAAGATTACAAATCAACTGATCCTCTTCACATAACACACACTGACATAAGAAAAACCACCATGCTTAAAATCGTCATATTTAGAGATTCGTTTTCACTCATTACAGTCAATAAGATCTACGGAACTAACAGTAAAGAGGAAAGAATGATTAAAATAAGTCCAGAGCTGGTACAAAGTATGAATATTTATCCCTTAGGATGATGTTCATATTTATCTGCTTCCACCAACCCCAAACATTCATTCAATGTTTCACCAAAGCACATGTCTGCTTCCCAAAAATTACTTGCTAGCTCTGGTTTTTAATTCCTGCATCTATCATCTGTGCTGTCTTTTTTGTCACCTATCATTTCTACGGTGACAAATCAAAGGCGGGGTTAGGGAAGGGAGCACGTCATTGTCTACAGAGGGTGAAATCGGTGACTGGAAATTAGTGACTCTGGTCCACGGTATAATGTAGCCACGACAGGAGAGAGGACAGGAGAGATGGGTAAGGCATTGTGTAAAATGTGAGGATTTTCCTCCAGTGCTACAAAAAGAAAGATCTTGTAACAATATCTTTACCAAGAGCTTCTTAAAGCCACTCAGCTCGCCTCTGAGCACACTAGGCATCAGCTGATTACTAGTCAAAGTGCTGTGGCACAGGCTTCATGGACAAAGGAGAAACATGTTGGGAAGAAGCCCAAAGGGGGAAGAGAGGCATATTACAATAAACACCAATCAATGCAAGCTTCCAAACCAATGGAAAACACAGCATGTAAAATCAAGCGATAAACTTAAAAGTACCATACTTTTTCTCTGAGACATGATCTCTATAATACACGTGACAGATTCACATCACTAAGAGTAACTGTCAGAAAACGATATTTTAAAGGAAGTGGGCCTCTAAGTAACAACATGAATGCACCATTTGCCCAGGTACCTTCAAATGATCTTACGCAAAAACATGGACTAAAAGGTTGGCGTGCCATCCGTCATCTGTGAGCACCATTGCTTCTAGCGTGCGTTTACTCTAACGCATCACTTCCAGGAGTCCATCAGCCTGAAGTGGGTGCATCACTCCTTCTGGTGCTAGGACCTGGCTTAAAGCCAGAAGAAAATGACAAACTTGGAAGCATGGAAAGTTTAATTTTTTTTTCTTAAATCCTCTCATCTTTTGGATACTGCTATGTGACCACCGACTAAAAAATAAACCTCCCAACTCTGATATATGACTGAGGGATGCCTTAGGTATTTAAAAAGTGAAAAATGAAATTGACCATCTCTTAGCTAGAACTCTAAGATTAATACCCATGAAAAGAAAAGTAATAAAGAGATAAAAGGAATTGCTACCACACTATTTGTTTCAATTGGTCATAAACAGCATTACAACCAAGAGAAAATGCTTGGTGTAAAAACTGAAAGTAATTTTCCAAAGTTTGAAAACAAGCATGAGTTAAAATGCTGGGTTCATGGAACAACAGAGATGCATCAAAGAGTCTTCAGTCCTAAACTCTTTCTCTTTTTTAAGCAAAGAAATATTTATGATTGGTCTTAGAAAAGAGCTTAACTGAGTTGCCATGAATTATTTAAAAACCCCAAAATACCTTCTGTTGCTTTTATAGAAGCTTGATTTACAAGTTGAAAAATCAAACTGACAGTTTAGTCTCTTGTACAAATACCCAACCTTTAAAAATGCTCTAGGCATTATAAATATATCTTTCATGAATATAGCTTCAACAGTTCTAAAAATAGCCTTTAGGATAGAAAAAAAAAAACCTCTTTCAAGCCATTGTTTTACACATAACAGCAGGAAACCAAACAGAATGTCAAAGCCAAAGTGATTAACACACCCAGTAATAAACATGAACATTAGGTATGAAATCTTACTCAAATACACTTTTTGACATTAGCTTGGGGGTCTACAGTTGAGCCCCACATCCATGGCCAGAAACGATTCCAGAGCCCCCATATTCAGAAAATAACTCCAGGGCCACAAAGCTAAAATTTGCCTTTTAGATGATGCGTCAACAGGGTCATTCAGGACTGGCCCTGGGGATGGGATATTACTTTCCAGTAACCCTAAGAGCTTCCCCTAGGCTCCACACGGACCCCATACATGCCACTGCACAGGGCCAGATCCAAACCACCGTTCACAGGCAAAATGGAGGTTGCCCCGAGGGCAGAAGGCAAGGCTGACAAACTCCAGCAATGTTGCATATAGGGACCTAATGTGGGGATGTGCAAAGACTAACAGCACCTCACAATTTGGTGTCAGGTATTTTATTGGTTTCAATATGTATTTAGCACTCTCAATAAAGCCTATCTTATCTCTTCAAATATCAGAACTTCAGGGCCAAAATATTCTGTGTTCTGTGGCCTTGTAGGTTCAAGTGCAGAATTGTGGCATTGTCTCTTGAAATAATAACCAGTTTCTATGAATATTCTTGTCTAACTGCCCATTAAACTCCAAATAAATCTTATGATCTGCAGACATCAGACTTTTTAATAATTCAATATGGAATAATCTCAATTGGTTTCATAATAAATGAGATCCGAAATTCATGATACGGTCGACACAAAGTTAACATGGGAAGAAATTCCTGAAAAATTGAAGGTACAGCCTTAAGGAATCTTATTCTTGATTTTCTAATGTAAAGAAATGATCAAGGCCAAATTTCTGCTGAGGCTGGGAGAATCCTTAATAAGTAGCCAAGGAGAGAAGGAAGAGAAAGGGAAAGACAAAGTTACAGTCATTAGGGTCAAAAGTGATTTTCTCATCATTTTTCTTTGTTCTTTATGGGTAGAGTTAGAAGGGGGACTTAAATGAGTAATACTGACTAATGTTCTTCTACAACAAATGTAATTTACATTTCCATGTTCTTGTCTTAAAAAATACCAATTGTTCTAGGATTTAGCACATCTAATATTTCTAGGATTTAGCACATCTAATGTTTCAGCCTAGAGTTCTTGGAAAATCCTAACACATTTCTGCCTCAGATATTCTTTATAAGTAGAATCTTTAAATAAATCACAAAGGGTCATCTATGAAATGGATATACCTACGTAGATAAGATATCTTGCAAATCAACAACCAACTGGAAAATATAAGAAAGACATATATCACTTCTTACCTTGTTTTGATCTGTCCAGTAAAAGAAAAATCCCTGAGGGTCAGTCCTCAAAATAATTGGAGTGACAATAGCAGAGTCCTAGAAATGTAGGAAAAAAACATGTATATCAACATATATCACTGTAGAAGTCCTATCCAGGAGTTCCTTAACAAGTAATAATTGTTAAGAGTTTCTCCAAGATCATCAATTATTAATAAAAATTTCAAAAAAATTAGACATGGCATCTTTAACTCCATAGCATTATTAATTATATAACAGAGGGATTTAATTAGAATATTTGTGCATTACTTGAAAAGGAAAAGGCCAGAGATGCATATATTTATTGATTAAGACAAGTTTTTACAGGCACTGACAAGTTTTCTATTAAAATACTGTATCTAGGTTTTCCAAATAATTTTAAAACTAAACATCATTACATATTTTATATGACTAAAATTAACTAAAATCTATGCCTGAGGATAATACTTTAAATTACATTTGCTCTATAAAATGACTTTTAATTGTACTAAAGAGAGTGAACATAGCATTTGGACATTGCTGTTTCCAAGGTAACAGTAAATAAGGCCATCTTCTACATATTCAGAAAGATAGATACAAAATTGTTGCAAATTTAAATTTCACACAACAAAATAAAATGTCATAAACAAATAGTCTTCTGAGTTTAAAGCATACATATTATAATGTAAAAACTGCATGCACTGGAATTACAATATCAAACATTTCTAAAATATGTGTTCTTTTCTTTTGGCAATTGTCAGGAAGACATATCATCCGCACAAGAAAATGCATGTCACTGGCTATGGATTTTTATACTGAAATACTTGGGCCTTTGCACAAATTGCATTTTTTAAAGAGAAATAAATTACCAGTTTATTTCAACTTTTTTTTTTTTTTCTTCAAGGAAGATCAGCCCTGAGCTAACATCCATGCCAATCCTCCTCTTTTTGCTGAGGAAGACCGGCTCTGAGCTAACATCTATTGCCAATCCTCCTCCTTTTTTTTCCCCAAAGCCCCAGCAGATAGTTGTACGTCACAGTTGCACATCCTTCTAGTTGCTGTATGTGGGACGCGGCCTCAGCATGGCCAGAGAAGCGGTGCATGGGTGCTCGCCTGGGATCCCAACCCAGGCCACCAGCAGCGGAGCACGCGCACCCAACTGCTAAGCCACGGGGCCGGCCCCTATTTCAACTTTTTTATACACATTGTAACTACGGTGTGTCATATCCTCTAATGGATCAAAAAGACTTATAATAAAAATTTGAACTTGCAGAGATAATTTTGAAACTTGGGATTGTTTTCCTGATGGGCAAATGGAGATGGCTTTAATGTACGTGGTAAGTTTTACTATAGGAGCAGAGTTCTGGAAGCCATTCCATTGGGCTCAAATCTCTGCTTGTCCCCTCTTGGTGCCTCATTTTACACAATCACAACTGAAAAAAATGAGATAATAACAATACTTACTTCAAAGGGTTTTTGTGAGAATGAAATAGGATAATTTAGGTAAAGCACCTGGAGTAATGCTTGGCACATAAAAATGTTTATTACTATTATCATAGTGGATTATATTTAAAAACTGATTTATGAAAATATTAAATGAAAATTTATCATGGCATTCTTTTTTTTTATTTTGGTATATATATAACATAAAATTTACCATTTTTAAGTGTCAAGTTCACTGGCATTAAGTACTTCCACATTGTTGTGCAACCATTACTATCACCCATCTCCAGAACTTTTTCATCTTCCCAAACTGAAACTCCACACTCATTAAATGCTAACTCCCCACTCCCTCCTCCTCCCAGCCCCTGGCAATCACCATTCTACCTTCTGTCTCTATGAATTTGACTACTCTTGGTGCCTCATATAGGTAGAATCAAACAATATTTGTCCTTTTGTATCTGGCTTATTTCACTTAGCATATTGCGTTCAAGGTTAATCCACGTTGTAGCACGTGCCAGAAGTTCTTTTTTAAGGTTGAATAATATTCTATTGTAAGTACATAACATTTTGTTTATCCATTCATCCATCTATGGACAGTTGGGTTATTTCCACCTTTTGACTATTGTGAGTAATGCTGCTATGAACACGGGTCTACAAATATCTGTTTGAGTCCCTGCCTTCAATTCTTTTCAGTATATACCCAGAAGTGGAATAGCTGGATCATATGATAGTTCTATATTTAATTTTTTGAGGAACTGCCATTCTGTTTTATCCTGATATTCTTAAGATTCATTCTTAAGATTCAGTTTGAAAAATATTTTTTACAAGGATTTTGCTGTTGCATAGAACTTCAACTGGAATTTTAAAAATTTTAAATTACTTTTAAATGTCAAAAAAACACATTTGGAAACAAATTTGATAATATAATGAACGAATAATTTTAAAAATATTTTAAGCTTCTTCTATGAGATTACACACATAAAAGTTCAGAACAATATTTCCAACAAATCATAACAATGTTTTCAGTTCTGTTTCTTCTTCTGCTGTTCTAGAGTTGGGCAAAATAAAAGTTTCCAGCAGGATGCACAAAGCACACATTCCTACTTCCGGGTAAATTTGGAATTAACCTGTAGGTGTAACTTACCATTCTCAGGTCAGTTCCTTTTCTTATCAGAGTGTCTGACAAGAGCGTCTGACAAGATTCTAATGGAAATCTTGGTGACAATTCACTACAGGGATCCCAGACAATCAAATATTTAAAGTTAGCAGAGTAAAACTGCTCAAATGTATACTTTGGAACACTGTACTAGGCTGCCGCATTGTTCCAAATGCTATTTCTAGCTGATTCCTTCTCCTCCTTCAAAATTAAAGCTCCTTTGTTCAATATTTTCTTGACCCCACTCTTCCGGCTACAGTTCCTCTATTAAACGATCATTTATCTCGGCTCCCTGCCTGCTTCCTCCATAATCACCTCTAACATTCCAAGATCAGCTGGAACTTGGCATTCTTGCCATGCAAGGCAGGATTTGACCCAGAAATACACGAATATCCATTTTCAATTGCACCTGCTTTTTTCCCACCTCCCACATAGCTGCAAGTGTCTAGATTCTCCCCATACCACAGTAGCCACTCCACCCAGATCCCAAGTATTCTTAATTGTCAGAAAATATGCTCTGGTTTGAAGTTTGAAGTATATGGTTATCCTTCATCTCCAGGAAACTGCAGATAGATTGTGACTATTGCAGTATTTTACTGCAGAATAATGGAGACAACTCTCAGATGATCTCTTTTTTATTCTTTATCTTTCCATCAATATCTACAAGATGTGTATCCCATAAGATGGTGGTTTTCAAACTTTTGGGTGCATCAGATTTACTGGGAGGGCTTGTTAAAACACAGATTGCTGGGCCCTTTTCCCAGAGTTTTTCATTGAACATATCTGAGATGGAGCCTGAGAATCAGCATGTCTAATAAGCTCTCAGTGATACTGCTGCTGGTCCAGGGACCACACTTTGAGATCCACTCACATAGGCCTACAATGGGTGAGGCTCTGGGTCAGCAATACAATGATGTAAAGGCTTAAGGAGCACCAGCGAGCTTAAGATGTAGACAAACCTGTGTCTTATAAGTACATTGCCTCTAACTAAGTCTACTACTTCAATTTGTGTATTTAAAATTATAAGGTACTTTTTCCAATAAACATTTGCCTTGAAAAAGAGAACACTAGTAAACATACCTGTCTTAAGTTAGTAATAGTGGATGATGTACAGTAAAGTTCCATTTACTCTTCTTTATTTGATAGAAATCATTTTACTCTCATTTTATCAATAGTGAAGACTAATATAATGACATAAGAGGCTACTGTTTTGCAATTTACATGAATCTCAAAAAGTCTTTAGGCTAAATAAAGGACAGTCAAGGAAGAAAGTGAAGGACTTTCACAAAATCTCAACATCCAAAAGAACGAGAAATACTTCAGCAAGAAAAAGAGCCACTGGAATCAACATTAACATTACAAAGTCCTATAACTCTATTACAATGATTTGCTCATCCATGTGCTGATATAAATCAATAATATATCCTAATATAATGTTATATAACTACAGTATCTCAACAAAAAGATGAAATGTGAAAAAACTAAATCACTATAAAAAAAGAAAAAATAATAATACAGCCTAAAGAAACAGGCAGGAAATGACAGAGGCACTAGTAGTCCAAACTCCCTTCCAATACTAGAATATTCTTTACAAAAATCCCTGTCAGAACAGTAACTGACACATCGCAAACACTTGCTCTGAGTCAATCACTGTAATATGAACTTTAAATGGATTTTCCCCTTTCATATTATAATAATTTAAGAGGTAGACATTATTATTATCCCCATTTTACAGATAAATAGACTAAGGCGTGGGTTAAATAAATTGCCCAAGGAAACCCAGCTAAGCTAGTAAGGGAAGCACTGGAAATCAAACTTTCAAGGACATGCTCCACACCAGTGCTGCTCAACATTTTTCCATTATTGCCCCACTGAGGAGCCTTTTGAGACACTGATTTCCCTAATCATCCTCCATGAAATTTTACTATCACAGATATTCTGAATATCTATTTATAGGCTGTATGCATACTTGTGCTTTATACAAAATAAAAAATAAAGAGTAAGAAGATTTTTTTGTCCCTCAAGAACCATTTTTCATGTTTTTGGAGGTGATATGGCCCCAGCTGAGAAGGCATGCTCTGTACCTGTGCTGTCTATATGGGCTCGCTAGCCACCTGTGACTACTGAGCGCCTGAAATGTGGCTGCTTCAACTGAGATGTGCTGTAAGATTTCAAAGACTAAGAATGAAAACAAGAATGTAAAATAGCTCATTAGTAATTTTTGATATTGATTATATATTGAAATCAATTGTTAAAATTAATTCCACTTGTTTCTTTTTACTTGCTTTAATGTGGCTACTAGAAGATGTTTAATTTCCTATATGGTTCACATTATATTTCTATTGGGCAGTGCATCTCTAAACCTTTATGGGGAAATAAGGTTGCTCTTTAACAGGGAAATCTTTTTCACAAAGCAAACTTGGTCAGATAATTCCAGTTAGAAAGTTTGGGGTTTTTTCCACATATGCAGTTAGCATTTAGTTTTAACATCTAAGTAGTAAAAAATAAATGTAGTTGCCTCTCTAAGTCAGTTCTTCAAATATCCAAAGAGAGCCACCATGTTGCCACCCTCTGAGCTACATTTAACCAGGTCAAGGTATGCTATGGGCTGAATGGTGATCCCCACAAAATTCACATAATGAAGTCCTAACCCCAGTACATCAAAACGTGACCTTATTTGGAGATATGGTCTTTGCAGAGGTGATTAAGTTAAAAGGAGATAAAGGGGGACCCTAATCCAATATGACTTGTGTCCTTATAAAAAGTGGAAATTTGGACACATACAGAGGGAATATGATGTGACTACATAGGGAGATGCCGGCCACCTACAAGCCAAGGAGGAAGGCCTGGAGCAGGTCCTTCCCTCTTGGTCCTGAGAAGGAATCAACTCTGCTGACACCTTGATCTTGGACTTCTAGCCTCCAAAACTGTGAGAAAATAAATTCCTGTTGTTTAAGCTACTCAGTCTGTGGCACTTGGTTATGGCAGCCCTGGCAAACGAAGACAAGCTATAACCCTAACCCGTAAGGCTGATGTCAAGAACCAGTCCACAGACCACAGCACATTCCTCAGTACCACTGTCAGAAAGTCTAGTGGCCAAGGATGACCGCAATCCTGACTCCACAGTGATTCTATGTTCTTATTACATGTCCTTATTCTATGTTCTCTATTACAAGAGAATGCACGTGGATCAAAACACGAACTTCTAAACTAATCAATATCACAGAGTCCACAAGGAAAAGTAACAAAAGATGTCCCACAGGGATTGCCCAAGACTTGCAACAGGAAGCAGCAGAGTCAATACGGCAAATATATACCTTGGAGGGAAACAGCTATGCAAGGGGAAAGGGTTCTAAGCGGCAGAGAAAATCAGATGCGATGCCCACTAAATGTCAACAATGCAGCCCTGACTCTGAAAAAAACTCAATAAACATCGTCTTGGATGCTAGAGTGTTAGATTAGGAGCAGTGCAGTAAACTTCTATGTGCATCAGCACTGATGAGAATTTTCTGCCAGGAGTGTGTCCAGTCTGCAATTTCCCCAAATAAACAAAAGCATAGGAGGTAAGAAGGTCCAGAATAGAGGATGCAAGACAGCGGAGAGAAGCACCATTAAGATATCTGCCTTTTACTGACAGGTATAAAAGTCCCTTTAAACACAATACAGGGAAAAGTTGGAAGCATGTTTCTTCAAATACCATGCAAGTTACTTCAGACACTGTACTAGGGATTCATGTATATGTACTCAGACTTTCAAACGAAAGCCCAGACCCCCAATCATGCAAGGTGCTCGTTGCTTAGTGGCGGCATCAGAGGAGTAAACGGATCATTTCGGTAAGATATAGCTCTGGTGGGTGTAAGGTGGCATCTCACTGTGGTTTTAATTTGCATTTCCCTGATGATTAATGACTAACGATGTTGAACATCTTTTCATGTGCTTACTGGCCACATGTGTACGTGTATGTGTGTGTGTGTGTGTGTGTGTGTGCGGGCGCACGTGCATGCAGTAGCCCAATACTTTTTAAGAATCAGTTAAGATTTAAATCAGTGGTTTAAATTTTAATCACTGGTTCTGAACTGGGGGCAATTTTATATCTCAGGGAAATTTTGGGAATCTCCGGAGACAATTTTGTTTGTCACACTAGGGGTTTTGCTACTAGCATCTGGAGGGTAGAAGCCAAGGACGCTGCTAAATATCCTACAATGCACAGGTCAGCCCCCACAATACACAATTATCTGGGCCCAAATGTCAATACTGCTGAGGTGGAGAAACACAGCTTTAATGGCTTCCCATTGACTTTTTGATAAAATCTTGCAGTGGCCTAAGCAGAATATACACAAGCCCTTGCCATCCTGCCAGCATTATCTGAGCCACCAAGCTCCCCACTTGCTTATTCTGCTCTGTCCTTCAAAGTCCCATGCCCTTCCCTGCTTGGAATGCCCACATGTGCTGTTCCCTTGGCCTGAGGCACTCCCCCTCCTCATGTTGGCCTGACTAATTCCTACTTATAACTCAGATCTTTCCATAAATAGAATTTCTCCAGGGAAACCTTTCACACTTCTTATACTCATTTGTACTTGTGTACTTTTATCCTGTAGCACTTACCATAGTTATAATGGAAGAACTATACCTCTATTTTTTTTAGCTTCTATCTCCCCCAGTATAATAACAAACTCCATGAGGGCTGGAACCGAATCATTTATCATCACAAATCCACAACACTAGCAAAATGTCTAGCTTTTAAGAGGCATCAGTACGTATTTAAAGTATGAATACTGAATGGGTGCATGGAAGGATACTGCAGGGAAAGAAGCAAGGTAGATTCTGAAAACTATCAGTTGGGGCTGGCACCTAGCAGGTTGCCAGTAGCCTTGGCAAGAGAAATTTCAAAGCAGTGGTAAAGGCAGAACAAGGCTTTGAGGGGCTGAAAAGGAGTGGATAGGATGTGTGGAAAGGGAGATGGTGAGGATAAGCTACACATTCATTGTAGGGAAGGAGATGAGGGAGAGAGCAGGAATTAAACCAGGAAGGAGTGTAGAGGACATTGTGCTGGATTTGATGTTGGGATTTTTATGGCTAAAAGGCATATGTATGATATACATGTTCTTAGAAGAGCTTCAGCAGAGGAGAGACTTTCACAGATACTGTCAAAGGGGAGGATAATAATGAAGCCAGGATCCAGAGAAACCAGGAAATATGGGCACCAGAACATAGAGAAAGTGCCTTGTTTTCCCAGGGACAAGAGAGCAGGTGGGAGAATGTAGGTGACCCACGTACATGAAACTAGGAGTGCGGAAGGGAGGAAGTCAATAATATCGTCCCAGTGACTTCCATTTCCTCTATACAGAAGGAATAACGTAGGTGGAAGTTTTATTATAAATAATATTTTTAAACTATGTCCCTTTTATTTGATGTTTTTCTCATTTTGGCAATAAAGCTAGATATTCATTTTTCTCTTTGTGAATCGCTATTGTGATACAATGTTTTCACAACCACCAGTCTTTTGTTCTGTCACTCCCAACACATCTGAATTTCTTTAAGGGCAATTTTCATTGCAATATCTGGGTATATGTGTAAGCATCTTTTTAGATGCTTAAGCGCAATTGAGTACACACTCAACCTTAAGCCATATTTAGACCTTACAGGAAATCAATGCTGTGACTGCAGTCAGCTCCATATTGACAATAAACGTTTAGCTTCTCGAACTCACATGGTGAAACACTACATAAGAATGCCACAGAGACCCTTGTACTCCAGGAGAGTTCAGATGGAAGGGAAGGATGTAGAGCAGGGCTTTCCAACCACCACCACACGCAGTGTGTCATGAAAGTCTTTTGGGAACATGACTGGCCTCCAGGTCTGCCTCAAGACCGTACACTCTGCTGTGTGAACCCACTGTGAGCCAGACACTTCCTTCATTCAACAAACATTCCCTGAGCACCTACTGAGTGCCAGGCCAATGCTCTGCGCTAGGGAGAAGAGATAATTAATATAAAGCTAACATCTTCCAGGAGCCCCAGTCCATTTGTAATATAGACAAGACACATCCACCTCCCTGTATGCACCTTCCTACATTAATAATCTAGATTTGGCCTCTCAATTGACACTACCTTGAATTCTACCAAGCCATTCTGCACCTTGCTTGGGGGCAGGTGACATCCTCTACACTTCCTTCATGCATACCCTATCTTTTATTTTCCAAGATCTACAATTTCCATGAGAGGCTGTGGGGCCAGTCTTAATGGGAACCCAACAAAACACAATATTTGCAAGTATCTTGGGAAGAGAAAAAGGTGGAGAAGCACATGTACTGAGTCTTGATAGATACAAAAGCATCACTTATTAGGCAATGAAGAAAAATGACATTTGTTTTAACATCATTCCTGAATATCTTTCCATTTCTATGTTTCTACACTGATTAACCGATGTAGACCATTTGTAGACTCTACACTGGCCTCTGTGCCTCAAAGCAGGAATGAAGTTTTCCTATGTTTCCACATCCTAAAGAGTGCAGACAAAAATGGAATTTGTAGATACACCATAAAAATAGCTGTTTTGGGGCAGCCCCAGTGGTGTAGTGGTTAAGTTCACACCCTCCACTTCGGTGGCCTGGGGTTCACAGGTTCAGATCCCGGGCGCAGACCTACACACCACTTATCAAGCCATGCTGTGGCAGGTGTCCCACATATAAAGTAGAGGAAGATGGGCATGGATGTTATCCCAGGGCCAATCTTCCTCAGGAAAAAGAGGAGGATTGGCAATAGATGTTAGCTCAGGGCTAATCTTCCTCACCAAAAAATAAAATAGTTGTTTTGAAGACTCTAGCCAAAAGGAATGAGCTTCTAAGAATCTAAGCCTCATTTGTATGATTCCTAAAATCAGGGAGATTCTTTGGAAAAGTCAATGAATCTCTTTAAACTTGTATTCACTTGGATTCTATTAAAAGCCTTTTATTACCAAAAGGATCCTGTTTGGGGATGCCATAGTAGACTGGAAAGGGCCCTGAATTTAACCAGAAGACCTAGTTTTAAATTTAGACTCCAGCTCTAACTAGTTGCACATCCTTGGTCAAGCCATGACTCACTAGTCTCAGCCTGCTTCTGTGTAAAATGGGAATAATAACACTTGCTCTTTCCCTACCACTCAAGGTGGTCTTGATGACTGAATGGAGGTGAATGTTTATAAGTGCTTTACAAGTATAAGCATCTGTTATTAGGACTCACTCTTGATGTTGAACTCCAGAGGCAGCATTATAGCAAAACTCCATTCCACTCAAATGTAATATTGAAGGAGAAATTTACATAGGATGTCTAGATAGTTATTGCACATTGGGACTGAAAGACATGAAATTCTGGAACTATAAAAGGCTGATTCGGGCAGGGGTTAGTGAAGGGAAAAAAAAACCTCTCTAGAAATTTTGAACATAAAGGAATTTAATTACAAATAATTAAGCACTTAACAGAATCACTACCAGGACTGAAGAAGTAGGCTTCAGGATGGGCCTCCATGAATGACACCAGAACGCCATAGCACTGACCCTTGAGGACAGCCATTGCCTCCAACACATGCAGAAAGGGGAGAAATCAAGGAAAAATTCCTGGGGTCAAAAACATGCCAACTTAATTGAAGACAAAGGGAGAGTAATCTGAGAATGGGGAGCAGCTACTGTTATCACTGCCTTTTTATACCCAGGGACCTGGAAACCAGATACTGGAGAACGAGTATAGAAGATAATACTTTCGTCTTTCAACATCTCAAATACCTGTAGAAACAACCTGAAGGATGCAGAAAGGTGGCCTCTTTCAAATTTCTGCTCTCCAACTCTCATATGAGTGCATGTCTTTGGTGGAGATTAATTTGCAGCCAGAATATTAGATGCCTCAAAGGAGTCTAGTAAATGTAGCTTTAGATTTCCAGACTCTGTATTATGAAAAGTCCCACTAAGAGGATGTGGGAATGGATGCTAAGTGGGATTCAACTTTATCCAAGACAGCACACCTGAGAAAACATCATGGTTAGCATCCTTAATTTTTTTTTCTTTTTTTTTTTTTTTTAGTGAGGAAGATTGGCCCTCAGCTAACATCCATTGCCAATCTTCCTAGCCCTGAGCTAACATCTGTGCCCATCTTCCTCTATTTTGTACGTGGGATGCCACCACAGCATGGCTTGATGAGTGCTGCGTAGGTCCGCGCCCGGGATCTGAACCCGTGAACCCCAGGCTGCCAAGTGGAGCCCGTGAACTTAACCACCATGCCACCAGGCCAGCCCTTTAATTTTTTTTTAATAAATCTACTAGACCACTTGCTGACTTACTCCATGGTCTTCCATCTTCTTTTTGAGCTCATATGACCTCTTTTATAAAATGAATCAAATTAACTTTCCTTTAGCTATTTCATAAATAAGTTCTGAAGAAAATTTGATTTTTTTAACAGCAAAATAATCTCTTAATATCCTATCAATGTTATACATTGATATCAATCATGACTAGTTCAGGTAAAAGTGTTTTCTTTGCTAACTAATCCATTTTCCCTGAATTTTCTAATAAAACTTTATTGCAATAAAAAGAAACAAAATATTAAGCAAATATTGTGAACTAAAAGAGTCTTTGAAATGAAAAACAGATGTAGGATGCTTTAATTCTGTTCTAATACTATTTATTTTTTCTTATTTTATATATCAGTCTGTTTCCCCATTTACAATAATTTAGTTTTTCGATAAATGTATAGATTTAGTCAACATCAATTAATACACACACCTAAGCATTTTTTCAGAATACAAATTAAAATAAAAATTTCCAAAAATTGAAATTAACATGTGAAGAAGATAATAAAATCAAATATCAGACCTTAAAGAGATCAGAGGGGAACCAGAAAGACTCTTAAAGAGTCTAGCCTTCTTTACATGCTATTTCAGTTAGCTTTTTACACAAATTGATGGCTTCCTTAGGCTCTCATGTGTAACTGATCTCAGAAATACGTCTCTAGTTCCTTTCCCTACTGATACACAGCGACACATGGCTCTGATTGGGGGATCAGACATGGCATAGATGGAGAAAGGGGAGCTTTGTGAAATCTGAGCAGATGGAATCTGTGATATGATCTGAGAAGGCTGCATGAACCTAATATTAGCTAGAGTAACAGGAAAACTAACGTTTTCAGTTACCAAGGCTTTGTTACTTAGGTGGGGACCCATAGCGTTAGTCAACAATTCACAATCAATCCCATTCCATTTTCTGCTGGCACTCCTTGTTCATGATAACATGAAAGGATCCTGATAAAGAAACATTTAACTACAGATTACCAAGTTCGACATAAAAAAGCAAAAGGTTCTTGTCCCATTTAAACAGTCATTACAGGTAAATATAATTTGAAGCTATTTATTGATAGGCTAAGCTTTCAAGAGAAGTATTGGAGATATGCTAATAGCCAGAGCAAATTATCCTAATGCACCATAGGTGGGAATATCAAAGTCAGGCAAGATAAGAGAGAAAACCTATGAGAGATAAATATATTCCAGAAACAGCACTCTACTAGTCTGCTTTGCTATGCCAATAACAGCCTGTAGGCATTACATTTCCTTGCTAAATTACTAGAGCTTGGTTTAACTGCTTCCTCCTTCAGGGGCATTTACTGCACCTGCTTCACTTCCCAGGCTTCACCTTAGGACAGATAAGGACCTAATCAAGGGTCATCCAAACTGAAAATAAGTCACTTGTGCTATTGTTCAAAAGGGTCCATTCAGCAATAATAAAAATGCTTTAGGCTGAAGAGGTTTGCTTTTGTTTTGTTTTCATTGAAAATTAAAAAGAAAAAATAGCTTTATTACAGTAAAAACAGACAAAGCAACCTATGGAGTTATAAGTCAGGATAATGGTTACCCTTGGGAAGGGGTGGGGGACTGAACAGGAGCACTGGGGGATTGTGGGGCTGCCCATGCTGTTTCTCGATCTGGTGCTGCTAATGCGGGAGTGTTCATTTGGTGGAAACTGATCCAGTGGGATACAAAATTTGCGTGTTACACTGCATGCATGTTCCACTCCGATAAAAAGCTTAAAACAGCTTTATGGACTCACTTGGAAAAAGTTATATTCTTACACTTGAATTACAGTAATTACCGTCAATGAGAAATTCACAAAAGCTCTTTGGACATGAAACAATAGACATAACCGGGCATATTTAAGTGGCATTTTAGAGGGCACCTGCCAGGCTTCCAGTCTGAAATCTGCCTCTCGCTCGGTGGGGGCCCCATAGGGATCCACCATCTACCAACCAGAGCTATTTCTTCCCTATTTCCAAAGTGAATGCTGCTGAATGCCCGCCTCATAGTCCCTTCCCCTCTGCTCCCTCTTAATCCCGTCAGTGTCTTCTTATCATCATTCTCTTGTCATCATTTTGGAAACTGTTACTGCAGATTGTACATACTGCAAAAGTTCTAGCTAAGTCTTTCTATAGGATACCGGGAAACGTGCAATACACTAGCGTTTTTTTATTATTATTACCTGTTTCAGCTGTGGAGGATTTCAGGGAGAAGCAGGGAGTGATGGAGAGAGAGGAGGGAGTTGCCTGTTTCAAACCACAGTGCATTAATGCAAACCCAAACCTCTGGGCTTTCTCAGCCTTCTTCTCAAACAACTCAGCCAGTCTAGCAAATTCCGACTTTTGAATGTTGGATTGTGCTTGCGAGACAGGATGTACAATGTGGGATTCTTTATACATATATGTATTACATATAGGTATATATGTGTATATATATATTCTTGCTAAATTACAAGAGTTTTGTTAAATTGTTTCCTCCTCCTTCTGGGTATCATACCTGTGTACCTACTGCATATTTTTTTTTAAAGGATTTTAAGTAGAAATAAAACTTTTGGATGCCTTGTAAACTGACTTGCTTTAAAGAGAATGGGTCCCACTTTTTTGTGTGTGTGTGTGTGAGGAAGATCAGCCCTGAGCTAACATCCTGCTAATCCTCCTCTTTCTGCTGAGGAAGACCAGCTCTGAGCTAACATCTATTGCCAATCCTCCTCCTTTTTTTTTTTTCTTCCCCAAAGCCCCAGTAGATAGTTGTATGTCATAGTTGCACATGGGTCCCACTTTTTATGTAGATTCATTTTCTCTGAAACATCTGTATTTTTTTAAAAGGTTAAAAACATTTTTTTTCCTTTTCAAATTATAAAATACGAAAATCAAAACACACATTGAAGGGAATGGAAGGAGATTCTGATCTTCCCACTTGGAGAATAAAAGAGTTGTCAGACACATACTGACCCACCTTGACAAAATTCATGGCCCTCTAACTACTGGGGGACAATAACTTTTATAAACATGTTTTATTGAGGGTTTCCTGTGTGTCAGGCACCATATACAAAGCAATGCATGTGCCTTCAGTCATTTCACATTAACAGCTGTTCTGTGAGTAGGAAATAGTACAATCCTCACATTACAGATGAGGAAACTGAGGTTGAGATGTATTAAGCAACTTACCAACAGATCTGAATTTGGAGGGTGAGAGCGAAGAAAAAGAAAGAACAAAGAAATGAAAAGCCTTCCATGCCCAGAGGTTGTGGGACAAAGAGACAGGATCCCGGGATGTTCAACAGGGCAAATCAGAGGGTGGGGGCCTACTGTACAGTTTTTATCCTTCCTCTTTCCCTCCAAGTCCTGACCAATACAGAGCAAGGTCAAAGACCAGAAAGGAGAGACGGCAGACTCTCAATCTCCCAAGTCCCTAGGGGAGATGGAGAAAGTAATTCCCCTTCCACTGTCCACCTCACCAGAACTCTCCCATAACACTCAGAGTCCTTACACCCACCTCCCACCACCAGAGCCTGATAATACACAAATGCAAAATAAAAGCAAGGATAAAGTAGCATCCTTTCGTATCAGGTAGCCAGGACAGGTCCGTCCTTTACCTGCTTGCCAAGTTCTGGAGGACAAGGTTTGGCCTTGATGTTCTGACTGTATACACCATTACTAGTTGTTAAAACATTGAAATACTTCCACATACCCCTGCAGAACCTGGAGACTCCCAGACCTCCCCATGATCAGGCAAAAGAAAGGTTAATGCCTGGCCCTGGTGCAACACAGTGTTTCCAGGACCCTGCTCCAGCTCCATTACTCACCAGCTGTCTGCTGTGATTGGTTAGTGCCTATGTAAAGCTTTTGACTAAGACCCTTAAAGCATCCGCAGCCTCACCATGACATTGGTAGGTAGCCAACAGATTATGCAGGGCACTGCACCCTCTAGGTGACATCTTCCATTCCATACGGTAGGCAGGACAACAGGATTGGTGATTATGGTGCTTTTACCACTCAAGGAACAAGAGATAATCTCCTAACAATTCTAAATAGCCCCTAACTCATCATTTTCAAACATCCCATATGCTTTCTAATGGGATATTGAGAATCTGTTTTATGAGTTTGCCCCACTTCCTCTGAAAGACCAGACAGCAGGGTTCTACAACTTTTAAGTAAGATCAGATATCTGAGAGATTTTTAAGTTGTTTCCAGTATTTACTTTTCCTCTAGACGAGCAGATGGGGATGCACTCTTGGGGCAGGGACAGCAGGTATTTCCCAAAGTCAGAGCCAAAAGGAAAGATACAGCAGCCCCCTTTGCTCAAAGACATGACATCAGACGACACAGCCTCTCAAAAATCTTCTCTCTTTCCTTTCCCTTTCTAACAATCCCACCAGAAGTAGGTAAAAATGCTGAAAAATTTTCATTGTATAGAAGAAATTCAAAAGAAATGTATGAATGTGAGTTAAGCCAGCCTGGGCATCAGAGACACTTCATAAAATATCCCAGAAGATCTAAAAAGATTGTCCAGGATTATGTCATTGAGGTCTTTCTGCCTCTTAGGTAGAAAGGCAATCTTTGGATGAATTTCTCAAGATGCAAACATAGAAATAAAATTAAATTTACAAACCAGCAAAAATTTACACAGGCCAACGAGATTGTGCAAACTATCTGTCATAATTTTCAAGTTCTTTCACAAACTTTATCTCAGTGGTTTCAAAGTGTGGTTGCCCAGACCAGCAGCATCAGCATAACTCAAGACCCTATGAGAAATGCAGATTTTCTGGCCCCACATCAGACCTTCTGAATTAGAAACTGCAGGTGGGATCCAGCAAGCTGAGTGTTACCAAGCCCTCCAGATAGTTCTGATGCTTCTGAAGTGTGACAAGTACTGCTTTATCCTATTGGCTACTCCCAACTATTAGATGAAATAGGAACTATAGCGTTCTCACAGTCTTGCACAAAAGGCAGCAAAGATTCAGAGAGGTTACGTGATTAAACTAAAGTCACACAGCTGACTGCCAAAAGAGTAAGCACGTAAACCTAGGCCTTTGGACTCAAGATCTAGTTTTCTTTTTCTTCAAAACACTGTCTCACTAAGATGCAATATAATCAGCTTGATTCTAGAAGGGCAAATATGAACTAGGAAGAGTAGAGGTCTGACACTTGGGGAGGATAAAGGACTCTTAAGAAAGGTATCCTCCTAGTCCACAGATCACCATGGAGACCAACAGAACCAGGGAACTTGCAGGATAGTTCATCATATTCCAGATAGCTTGACCCTTGGGTGCAGTGTGGGTGCTCCCCTATAAAAGATCTGAGATTCTACTGGCCCTCTCCTTAGTGCCTATGCCCTTCCTGTAGGGCTTCCCAGGAAACTCACTGTTGCAGTGCTCAGAGAAAGTTCTTCTCACCTTCTTCAGATGGTGTTTGACCAGTGGCCTCTCCATTACTCTCACTGCATCACTCATAATCTCTATCTCATTGGTGTTCTTGATAATTTTTTGTCTTTTCCACATAACATATAAGGTCAGTAACAGCAGGGAGTTTGTCTAATTTCTTCACCACCCCAGGATCTAGTCCAGGCCCTGGCTTTGGTAGGCAAGGAAAAAATCTATGTTACGTAAACGCACATAACAAAAATCATCTATCTGGATGTATCAAAATGTGTTTCCATAGAAGACTTTCATTTTCAAAGAGACACTGCATATTTTCTTCCAAACTAGACATTCTGGAGAATTATTTATAATACAGTTTAAAATCATCACTGTGAAGAAATCTGGAGCTTATGCCGAAACCCCCTTTTCTATTTCGTGAAGTCTCTTTCTCTCTCTCATCCTTCTGCCCTTCACTCTCTTTCTCAGTAAATCCACCGCCACATTAGCTCTCTATTCGAGGATCTCAAGATGAGCAAGACTTTTTATTTGTTGTTGAATTGCATTTTCTGTTTTTTCCCTCGACACAAACAAAGCATTTAATCTGTGTCTGAATTTATTGTTTAGATTCTATTCCATTTACAAAAATATCCGGTCATTAGACTGGGACAGAAGGAGAAAAGTGTAACATCCACAGTGAAACAACCCGTGTTTACATCCTTGCCTACAGCATTTAATAATTGGCGTGAGCTTTCAAGGAAGCTGTGGCTCATACTCCAAGTTCTGTTTGCGCTTCCAACTGGACAAAATATAGACACAGACCCACTCAGCTAAGTAATTGGATTCGCTACCTGGAATATTTAAATTGTTTTCAGACACTGAAAAATGGCTTAAAAGAAGATTAAAGAAAAATACCTTGGAGGATAACAGGCTGTAATTTGCTAGATGGAAAATCTTTTCAGCAAGAACTCCTTATTCTCCTAAAAGTCCTCCTGTTTAAGAGATGTCTTAGTCACTTGGACCTAAATTTCCTTACATCCTGGCATCTCGGGTTTATTCAGTGGGTTGTTCTTATCAAACCTTTTGAATGACACGAAGGACATAAAGTAGATAGGATAATGTCCTCCATCTGAAGATTCCCATGTTTTCAGCAAGATTAGTAATTTAAGTGTTTGAAGGCAGCTGGTTGCGGGGGTGGGGCAGTCACTTGAAGTCCTAGGGTCCAGGACTCAAGTGCAACACGGGGATCTGGAGCTAAGCTAAGCTCTGCCATACCTGGCAAGACGTAGGTAAACTGTGGGGGAATGTCTTGAAGGGTGTGTTTCAAGCTGAAGACTCCAGCCAGGTCAGTTCTCAAAAACTAGACCTCCCCATTTGCCTGCCGGCCCACTGAGCCCTCCTTGACCCTCAACGCACCACACCCCCCCCCCCCCGCCCCGGCTTTCAGCTCTCTAGCCCTCCCCAGGTGTGTCCTTCCCAGTCCTTCTCAGGGCCCCTCACTCTGTAGCCAAGGCGCTGAAGTTTGCCATCAACGACCACCTGTCGGCCCGACTGCTGTGTCCTCTGCCGCGTGGGCTCCAATAAAAGCGCTAAGATGGTTAGCAATCACTAAACAGTTTCGGACTTCGGGGCTGTTCCTTCTTGAAAAGGGGCAAAGGAGGTAATAGGGGGTGCGTCTGCGGGCGGAGAGGGACGCGTCTTGTTCACAACCCAGCGCTTTCCAGCTGGTCCCAACTTCTCACTCCCCACTTTCCAAACTCTCGGGACCCGTCACCCGGCAAAGCCTGCCCCTTCTGCTCCACTGGCCCAAAAGACTTAAGACCCTCAGGGGGCGCTTGCCAGACGCAGCCAGGATGTCAACCACTATACCCCGTGGACACAGGAGCGCGCGCAAAGCCCCTGCTGTTTGCCACCCACCTCGGCAGCTGCCAACCTGTGCGCCCCAAGGCCGCCCCTGCCCGCTGCCGGGGCGCCCATTGCATAACGCGCCCCTTGCCCCACCCCCACGCCGCCCGCCCCGCCGCCCTGCCCCGTGCCCCCGGCCAGCGCCCCGAGCCGGGCCGCCCCAATACTTACATCATCCCACTTGACGAATTTGGTGCCCTTCTTGAGGCTGTCGGACACGCACACAGGCTTGAGTTGCAAAGCGTGCACTCCGGGCTGAGCCCCGGCCATCTGGGCTCATTGGGGCTCCGGGCGGCCCGGGCGAGCGCGGCAGGGACGGGGCGCCGGGCGCGGGCTCCTTCCTCTGCTCCGGAGGCGCTCGACTCTGCTCCCCCGCCGGCCTCCCCCGGCCTCCCGGCCTCCGCACCTCCTCCGGCGCGGCTCAGCAGGCGGGGCGCGCGGGGACGAGGCGCCCGGCCATGCCCCGGGCGGGACGCGGGGTCGGGCGCCCGCGGTGGATGCGGAGCCTCGGAGGGCGAAGAGAAGCCGAGCTGGGAAGCCGAGGCTGCCAGCCACCGCCGGATACTGCTCCTCAGCCGCCGCCGCCTCAAAGCGCACCATTCAGCACATCCTCTATACACAGAGGGAGAGAGCGAGTGACACACGCTCGGCGCCCCCCCCCCCCGCCCTGCTCCTTCCCCTCCTCCCTCCTCCCTCCTCCTCCTCCTCCTCCTGCCCCCCTTCCCCGCCACCCTCGCTCGCTCGGTCCCTCCTTCCCCTGGCGGCTTCCAGCCCAACTTTGCGCGCTGGGTCAGGCGCCGGGAAGCGGGGACGCAGCGGCACCTCCCGGCTCCTGGGCCCCACTGCAGGCAACGCCTGCTCCTCCCGCACGGCCTCTGAGCATGCCCCGTGCCCTGGTTGCAGGGGTGCCAGGGGTGTCCGGGAGCCACTTTCCGTGGGGTTTTCTGGGGAACCTGAGCGCCAGCCTGGAAGTGTCTTTGGATCCGAACTGGGTGGGAAAAGGGAGTCGTCAGGAGGCATCAGAGAGGCAACCCACAGCTTTCCCCTCTAGCTGGAGCTCTCCAGCGCCGGCCACAAACCAGCTTTTTGAAAAGTCAATTATTATTTATTAGTAGAGAAGAGAGCAGTTGAGAGGCTTGGAGTGAGAGCTCTTTGGGGAAACCTCGCCGCGCCTGAGAGTTGGCAGAGCGCTGGCCTGGAAGCCGGGGCGTGTGGTTAAGTTGTGCTTTTGATATAGAAAGCCCATCCTGAGAGAAGCAACAGTTTTACTTCCCAGGGAAACAGAGGACCCCCTCTGCTGTGTGTGTGTGTGTGTGTGTGTGTGTGTGTGTGTGTGTGTGTGAGAGAGAGAGAGAGAGAGAGAGACAGAGAGACAGAGAGAGAGAGACAGAGAGACAGAGAGACGAGAGAGAGAGAGGGAGGGAGAGAGAGAGAGGGAGAGAAAGGTGTCTTACCGATAGAAACTTGCTCGTTTAGAAGATAGGTCTAAGAATGTTTGTCTTCACTCATTCAACAAACATTTCTCATTTCTTTTAAAAAAAGAAGATACCCTCACCAGAATGCATAAAATTTAAAAGACTGATAATACCAGTGTTTGAAAGGATATGGAGCAACTGGAACTCTCCATCCATTGTTGGAAAGAGTATAAAATGGTAAAGCCACTTTGGAGAAAAGTTTCGTATGATAAAAAACATTTATTTATCATAAAACCCAGAACTTCCTTTTCTAGGTACACTAGACCCCCTTAGCCATGTAGGGTGCATTCCAAGACCCCCAGTGGATGCCTGAAACTGTTGATAGTACCGAACACTATATATACTACGTTTTTTCCTGTACATACATACCTATGATAAAGGTTAATTTATGTCAGGCGTAGTAATAGATTAACAATAACTAATACTAAAATCAAACAATTATAACAATATACTGTAACAAAATTTACCATAGATCTTAACAACTTCAGCATACTATTTTTTTTCCTTTCCTTATTAAGTCCAGACTTTTCACCTTTTCACTTAAGGGAAGAACTTTACCACTTCTCTCTGGCATATCCGAATTGCCAGCATCACTACTCTTGTGCTTTGAGGTCATTATTAAGTAAAATAAGGGTTACTTGCACACAAGCACTGCAATACCACAATGGTCCATCTGATAACCCAGATTGCTACTAAGTGACCGAAAGGGGTAGCTTACACAGCCGGATAGAAGAACAAAGGGATGATTCATGTCCTGGGCGGGACTGAGCAGGATTGCACACGACTAGGGAGATTTCATTACCTATTCAAAACGGCTGGCAATTTAAAACTTATGAATTCTTTCTTTCCGGAATTTTTCATTTGATGTTTTTGGACTCCGGCTGACCATGGGTAACTGAACCGTGCAAAGCAAAACCATGGATAAGGGAGAATGACTGTATTTTCCCAAGAGACATGAAAACACTTGTTCCCACAGACTTGTGCAGCAATGTTCATAGCTTTCTTCATGATAGTCCAAAACTGGAAACCAACAAATGTCAATCAACAGATGAATAGATAAACAAATTGAGGTATGCCCAAACAATGGAACACTATTCAGCAATAAAAAGGAATGGACGTGCAACCACAGGGAGGGAATGTACAGACTTTAAGCCTAGTAAAAGAAATTGGACACAATAGATTACATACTGCATGATTCCGTTTGTAGGAATTCTGGAATAAGCAAACTAGTCTATGTTGACAGAAAGCAGGTCCTTGGTTGCCCGTGGTCAGGAGTGGGCACAGATTGACAGGGAAGGGGCACCAGGGAACTTTTGAGGGTAATGGAAATGTTCTGTATCATGTGTATTTACATTTGTCAAAACTCACAGACCTATACACCTAAAATAGGTACACTTTATTGTAAGTAAACTATATCTCAATAAAGCTGATTTTAAAAAAGAATATGAACAAAGAAAGAATGAGAGAAACATTCCTTTCTCTTAAGTGTTCACTCTCCCTGTCCTCTGCCCCCATGGCTTCCAAGGCCCAATGTTTATAAACTCAGTCAAAATATTACAGAAAATCCAATGGGGAAATTCGCTATTAAATATTTTGATGCATTCAAAAAATGTGTATTGGTCACCAGCTGTATGCTAGGCGCTAGTGTAATCACCGTAGATAACCTGGTGAACACAACCCCTGGCTCTTGCTCTCTTTTGGGGGGGTCATGCCTTGCCCTTGGAAGCCATTTGCCACAAAGAACCTCTTTAAAGACTGACTCCTTTCATTTTGATCACATGCCCCTAAACTAAAACCTGAGTATACTGCCCATAGACCTTCTAACCAGCAGCCTTGGTGTGCTCGTCACCTCGTAGAAGGCACCAGTCACATTCTCACACTGCTTTTCTTTATTTGCAGAGGACTGCAACAAACTCTACTTCCAGAGGTCCTGGCATTTTGTCCTTACAATTGATCCTACCAGAGTTGTTCCTTTCTGTCTTTTCTTTCCCCCTACAATCTCTCAATTATCTACGGAAAAGATTATTGTTCAAATAGGTTTTACCTAGCAGAGTGGCTTAGGAAGGCAAGACAGACCTGAGGTATGCTCTCTAGAAGAGGAATTTGGAGGATTAGAAATGGGCTCTAGGCTAAATGAGAAACTAGACTGAGCCTCTTCATGGTGGCTTATTGCACCATTGTTATCTGCTCCCTGTCCCTCTCTGTATCTACACATTTTGCCATGTGACCTTGTAGTTTTCAACTAGACGCCCTGTGTCTTTATCCACCCCATTGATGTTGGGCAATGTGACTTGCTTCGGCCCATGGGATGTTAGAAGATGTGACCTGAGCAAAGGCTTGAAATATGCTGTGAGAGTGGTCTTGCCCTCCTGGGTTTCTTGTCATTGCCATGAGATAAACATATCTCATGGAACCATATGGGGCAGACCTAGGCCCAATCTGCAGCTTGGAGGCAAACCCAACAGAACCTATTCTAGATCTGCCAGGACCCAGACAACCTGCATACTTATGAGCATAACAATAAATGCTCATTGTTGAATGCCACTGAGCTGAGGAGTCATTTGTTACGTACCATTATTGTGGCAATAGCTGGTTGAGTCATTCATCTAGTATTCTTGATCCTTCCCAGCTGTTGCTGCTAATGTGAACATAAGAAGGAGAATAAAGCTGTAGAATTCTGAACAGTGTTTGTCTTCAAGACAAATATGGGCTGTAGGAGCTTCTTCTGCCAGCAAGGATGCAGTTTGATCCAGGGGGCTTCAAGATAAACCCCTTCAACATGTAGGATAAAGCATGAGGCAGCTTGGTTCAACTCTCTCATTTTCTACACCTCTGGTTAAGAAGGCAAGACAGAAACATTTTAAAGTGTGAAGATTTTTGCCATGCAAGGGGACCTGTAAAAACATCCAAAATGGTGTGAGCCAGGCCTGTGATCCATCAAGTTCAGTGCTCTGTTCTGTTTTTAAAACAATAGAAAGTTCTGTTTTTTGTAAGAGCATGGAATTGCCCTAAGGAATGTCAGCCTCAGGGATTTGGCAAAGCTAACCTTTAGTGAGTACTCACTATGGGCCAGAGGACTAAACTAAGCACTTCCCAGACACTCAATAACATAGCCCCTACTACTCTCTAAGCACACATTGCCACCTGAACCCTGAACCGAATCACCGGTTTGCTTACAAGAAAAAGAGGAGCAAAATGTCTTCCCCCTCTTCCCAGGGAATGAACTATGATTGGTTTAAACCAATTATAGAATCCCATTCTCACTTTGTCTATGATTGGTTTAGGACGTGGTTATGGACCGAGATCTGGCCAAAGGATTGAGGGAGGTGGGACTTCAAGAAAATGTTTCACTTTCTCTCTCTCTCTTTTTCCTTTTTTCTTTTGGTATGTTTTTGTGTAAAGAGTGTAGCCAAGTAGAAATATTCAAAGAGTTTTGGTCCACCTTCATGAAATTGTTAGCCCTTTGAACCATCTCTAAACTTCCTGATAAGTGAGAAGATAAATGTCTGTATTGTTTGTGCCTTACTATTACTCTCAGCTGATCAAGTGGACACTACTATTATACCCCATTTTACTGATTACAAAACTGAGACTTGGAAAGGTGAATTAACCTGCTCAAGGTCATACAACTTGAAACCGGATTGAGACCCAGGAACTCTGACCTTAGAACTTGACTCTTAACCACCATGCTAGGCACTTCTAGGACTTACAACTCAGATCTGAGTAGTTTCTCCCTACTTTTAACCACAGTATAATATAAACATTCCCAATTCTCTTAGAAAACTGATCGTGGTGTGTAGCCCAGTCTCTTGTCAGTTCATAATTCACTTAAGCCCACCACAGTGGGAAGGACAGGTGTTTTAATTTGAACAAACATATTTTCTAACAGACAATTCTATCTATTACTAGCTGTGTGACATTGGGAAAGTCTCTTATCCCTTTTGAAATACAATAGCATAACATGTTAATAAATAAATAATAATACGATGAAAGCTCATTATATACCAGACACTGTTCTGAGGGTTTTACAATTTTAATTCATCAATCCTCACATTAACATCGTGAACTGGGTTACTATCATTATCTCCATTTTATAGTGGAGGGAACTGAGTCAGAGAAGGGTTAAATGCTGTCTAAGGCTTTCCAGCTAGTAAGTGGAAGAACCAGAATTCAATGATTAGTCTCTGGCATTTTGGTCCCAGAGCCAGCACATTTAATTACCACTCTACACTCTCTTGAAGAGTTATTGTGTAGATCAAATGAAATCATATATGTAAGTCTCTGTAACATAGTTAGTGCTAATCAATAGTAGTTAATGCATTCATAATTATTCTAAACTTGTACTATATTGCCTTTGTGTGCTCTAGAATAACATTTTTTGTGCAGTTCAAAGACAGCATCCTAATTCTGTGGTCTGTGATTGTCAACTTCTTTTTGCCTGCATTGATTCTATAAACTTAATCATATCCATTTTCATCTCTAACCTTCCAGAATTCAAAAGCTCTTTTCTATTACAAGTAAATGAGCTCTAATTGCATTTGAAATAACGAAGAAATATGGAGAAAAACTGCCCAGAACCAGCTGTATAACAATCACATCTGGGTTACATTAAATAGTCTTTGGCACATAAAACCCTCCATGTGTGCTGCTCCGTACTCTTTCCCTGCCTGGCTGGCTGGAATGAAGATGATCCCCAAGGTGAGCTTGGGAGCCATGCATTGAAGAAGGCAGAGCAGAAGACTCTGTTAGCCTGGGTCCCTGAATGACAGTAGGGTAAAGGTCATCCTGATTACTCGTTCACCTGCCCAGTAGTTATGTGAACAAGAAACACACTTTTAGAGTATTTAAGCTAAGAAATAAATGTCCATTAGCATCATCATCATCGTTACCTTTCACATCAATATAAGAGATAAGGTTTATACGTTGTAGTTGGTAAATAAGAACATGCACTGTGATGAAATTGCCAAGCTCTGATTCAGTGAGATCTGTTATCAAGTAAAACACTGAGATAGGCAGAGACTCAAAAGAAGATGACTTAAAATTATCTCCTGCACATGGAAAAGAGCTATACTTTTTCTTCCCTGGAGGCTCTTATTTGAACCCTTTCTTAGTAGCACCATGCATTTTCTCTAAATTCTATCACACAAAAGAAAAAACCTTTCAGACTTCAGTTATGTTACAAAAATAGTGGGTTTTTTCCCATAAAAAACAAGAAAAATGACCTGATATTCATTTAAGCTCTATTTTACCCTCCATTTAAAGCAAAATCTTTCAGGGAAATCTGCCTAATCATCTGAAACACCATTTTGAAAAAAGAATTTGGAAGTGCAGATCCAAAAATGTTTAAAAACAGACACTCTCAGCAGAATCCGGATTTCACAGAAAATACAGGTGCTATGGAATGAGGGCCACAGAAACAATAGCTCAGGACTAATAAGAAGCATTGAGGAAAGACCTCTTCGTCTCATCCTATTTTCCTCCTGCCATCTCTGGACCCTCTGACACAGCGATTGAGACACACAAGTGACAAAATATAATCTTCAGGAGTCAGTTTATCTTCCAGACAGGTATCTTCTCTGTTCTATAAAAATAAATCTCAGCAAACCCCTAATCCTCTCTCACTTCACATGTAACCACCAAGCTTTGGGTCTCTAGTGATATCTCAACAGAATTTAAGGAAATTTTTTTTAATTTTTGAGCTTGGAACACTATGAACGGTTTCACATTTTAAAAAAATCTTTTGGCCTATTGACTGGTTTCAGGTAATAATGCTTTTCCTAATCAGAGTAAAGTTAAATTCTACAATTTTATACGTCTTCCTCTTACATGAAGATTTCAATCACCATTTACTGATACAGTAACAGCTATAAAATATGGATAACCAACTTTTCACATTTTCCAGGGCTTTTAACAAACAGCAACATGACTTTGTTTCAGATCAGAACTTCTCTTTCCTGGCATTCTCTCATTTCACTATAGTTGCCCCACCCTAGGGATCTAAGAGCAAACTCTTTGACTGGTTATAACTATATTATTATGTAAAACATACAAAGGCAGTGGGGAAAAGTTCCTTTTAAAGAGGCTCTTTTAGAGAGGCTCTGGTTGCCTATCCAGTATCAATTCTCCTAGAGTCCATTAGCAGTAGTACTCTGTTGGTTCAAACCTTGGCAGTTCCCTGGGGGAAAATTTGAAACTGGCCCCAGTACATGGAGGGCAGGGAGAGACTGAAGAAAGAGGCAGATCACTCCAGGTTGGTAGGGGTGGGCTTAATAAGCAAGGGAACTTCATATGAGTTTCATAAGTGAGAAAATAAGTGTCTTTATTGCTTATGCCTTACTCTTGGGCAAGACGAGTAGATCTCCGCACCCACCCGCCAGAATCTTAAAAGTTTATATAGAGGCCTTAACTGGGTTCATTCATGTATCCACTGTGGATGGTCTCAAGAACACATTGCTCTCTCAAGGCCGCATCCTTGAAACAGCTCATAGTGGGGGAATGGTGGACAGAACGTACATTCCGATGACAGGGGTGGGGGTGAGGAGCCTCCTATTGCCCAGGTCCAGCTAGTATGTAAATGAGCAGTCACATCCTCTCGATGACTTCCTCCAACAGAGTCCAATTTAATTTGGAGTAGCAATGTGCTTTGTTCACCTTCCCTCCCTCTTCCTTCTTGCTGCATGGAATGCCCACTTGATGGCTGAAGCTCCAGCCATATGGTCACCTTGAGAATGGAAGCTGGGAGCTGGGCTGATATAGCAGAAACATAGAAATCATTGAGTCTCCCAACCATCGCATCATCCTAGATCACCTAGATTTTAAATGAGAAAAAATATAAGTTTATATTTTGTTTAAACCCGTATAATTTGGGGGTTTTCAGTCTATGCAGCCACAACTTACCCTAACTGATGTAGAAGCAAACACTGAACACTCTGGTGGCTTCTAGTGCTGTTGTTTTGTTCCACATCACTTCTCTAATGCCTTTCAGTGCTCTGTGCCAGCAGGTTAGGAAAAATGTCTTTTGTTTTTTCCATGTATTTCCCCAGGGTTTCTGTTCCTGAAGAAATTGCTGGTTCTCAGTCATTCTACCAATTCAGGATCATTATAGAAACACTGGTTTTCATGGGAAAAAATTGTACTCAAAGTATCTGTGAGAGTAAGTAATGAAGGAGCTGGCATAGTGATGCATTTTATTAAAAATAAGTCCCAATGCTACTGTAGCAGCTTCATAATTAGAGATAGATGCTGCCATATATGTCAATATATAGTGATATACAGAGACTGTGAAGTTTGCTTTTTCTCACTTGAATACCATCTTTTACGTTAAAGCTGACATTATAATATGCTAGGGAATTGACAGAACAAGGATTTGGACAATTTCATTCTTCATCTAACTAAATAGCATCACTCAAAGAAAAGAAATATATTCCAGTTTCCTTCAGATTTTAAAGACTGAAATAAATAAATAATCCCACATCATTGTTGACCCAGCTTTGTAATGCCAAACTGAATCGTATAGATAAAGAATAATGTTGAGCTGGGATTTTGCATTCACAGAAAGAGTGTCAGGTTAGCGCTTTAAGGCAGATCAAAACTTGAATCACTTTCTACATATATGTGTTGGGTAAATATAGATACTTTATAAACATATATGCGTTTCCCTACTATATATTATCTCCATTGGTACTGATATTAAATATCAGATTCCCATATACAAACATGTATAAAGAGCAGGGAAGAACAGCTAAGCCAAGCAACAGATGGCAGTGATTATGTTACAAATTAAAAAAGAAAAATAACTTGGAAAATGGTTTACTTAAAGTTGTAGTAAAAAAATCTCAAGTCATCAACATGAAGATGCAAAAACACTCCCTATTCTTGACTACAGACAAAAAAAATGCCTTAAAAACGAGTAGTCACTTTTGTTTTGGGGAGTGGTTAAAAACGAAAAATTAAATTACAAATAAAGACAATAGAGAGAACGTCCCCCACTCCAACAAGTTATGTTCTGTTGTTTTAGCTATGTTGCCACTGCTTCTTGCGAAGAGTAAAACAAAGTAGATTTGCAATGATCCTGCATTCTAATTCTAATCTTACCACAATAATTAGCAAGATAATAATGCTATCTGCTGTTACCTATTCAAATTAATTTATTAGAGAAAACATAATCTTTAGTTGTGTGGCAGGGATGGGCAGACATTTTAAGTAAATGTCAGAGAGTAAATAATTTAGGCTTTCCCGCCGTATGGTCTCTGTCACAACTACTCAAGTCCATCACTTAAGATTGAAAACAGCCATCCAGAGTATGTAAATGAAAGAATGTGTCTGTGTTCCAATAAAACTTTATTTACAAAAACAGGTAGCAGGCTGGATTTGGCTTATGGGCTATAGTTTGCAAACCCCTGTTCTATAGGAAGAAATAAGTTCAAGATTTCTTGAACCTTTCGCTGCCTGCCTTAAAGTGATTGAGCATTTATTGCCTCATAAGTGTATCATTTCTTTATTTCTCTGTGGCATGGAATACATAGCTTTAATTAACTCCACTAGCCTACTGTAAACAAGTAAGCCCACATAATACAGCAGTTCTAAAGCAGGAAGTGTTTTATATATGAAGACAGGCAACTGTCTGAACTAAGTGAATATAAGTAAACATAAAATTTTGGCCCATAACAAGCCACTAGCAACAAAACCAGCCTGGCAACAGCAAAAGTCACAATACAGAAAAATCAAAGGAAATCCCCTTGCAAGATATATATGGTCCCCATAAAAGAATGTTAGGTATATCTAATTTATAACTATTCAAATTAATATTTCCTGCAAATATGTGAGAAATGCAGTTATTAAAATGGCATTTCTCATCAGCATTATTTGTATAAGTGAAATATAAAACTGCCCAAGCATATATGGATAATAGCCTACCTCTCATTAAATATGGTAAGATATTTCTCCGGGGTTTCTCTTCAACTCCGTGCTTGTCTAAGTGTAGCAGAGTCACTCAAAAGATGTTATTTGAGTTCCTACTGTGTGATAGGCAATCTATTGAACTCTGTAATTAGTTTTTTCTCTTTTATGCCAACATACAAAACCTAGTAATCTAGTAAATGTGAAGCTTATGATATCATTTAGCACCTTTCTACTCAATGTGTGGTCCACAGAGCAGCAGCAGCAGCAACACTTGGGGGCTTGTTAGAGATACAGAATCTTGCTCCCCATCTCAGACCTTCTATATCAGGGTGTGCATTTTAGTCAAAAGCCCAAGAGATTGGTGTGTACACTGGAGTTGAGAAGCACCTGTGGAGTGTATCAGTACCATAGTCAAGTAAGCGATTTTCCAATGTCCTGGAGTCCTGGTTCCCACTTCCTTAGGAACTAATTTCTTATCAAGGAATATCTTGGCATTGAGGAAAATCTGACTATCTTATTATATATAAAATAATCATAGTGACTTCTCGGCATATATCTTAAGCCTCAAATTCCTGATATGTATATTCTTTACAGAACAGCTGAGGCCAACTCTGTATAATGGAGTAACATGCTGAGCTTTGATGGAAGTTGGGCAAAAAAATGCATGTTGACTCCACATTCCATGAGTATGATATCAATCAGCTAGTTACCTTCGTTAGGATATGTTTTTATGTGCCATGGTGGAAAACTAAGATTAAACCACACAACAAAGCTAACATACTGTTTAATTTCTATACTCAGAGAATTCATTTGTCCTAATGCCTTCCTTCCTTTTCACCCGAGAATGTTGAGAGAATTGATTTTTGTCCTCATTGTACAATAACCAGTGCTACTCAGAAAAAGGGTACTAAATGATTCTAAGTTGCTAATGTTTGATGTTTGAATTTTTAAATATTGACATTATCTATTTGCATAATTGTTTGTCTACTTCGTATGTATTTAATATTTGATCCCTCATTTAGTCAAAGACATAAATTTTGATGAGACCAATTATTATCTTGGTCCATTTTGGGGAGTATTTCTTTTTGGTAATAAAGTACTGTATCTTATATTTGTATATTTGTTTTTTATTGCAGAGGAAGGAAGCAGAAGGAAAAGATTGGTTACTGCTTTCTTGTTGACTAGCCTTAGCTGTGAAGTTGCTTGACAGGTTTAGGTTGTCAAGAATGTGAGATTAAATCTACAGATAAAAGTCAGACAAAGAACCGTGGTACTCACATGGGGAAAAATATGTTTCCCATTTAGAAAATACTTACTTTGTGATAGTGATGACGTCAGTGTGTGTGTGTGAGTGTGTGTGCATGTGTGTGTATGTGAATGTATGTGTTCATGTTTAAAAGCCCTCCCAAACCTGTTTATTTTGGAAAATATTTGCCTTCATTTTTCAAAACATTGAATCAATAAGAGCAAAGTCATAGATACATTGTTTTTAACATTTAGATGTTATTTTCATCAAATTATACAAACACTTACTTTTTAAGTGCTAAATAAATCTATACAGCTTCTCATAAACAGAAGCAGCCTCGTGTCCCGACCCCACCCAATTTCCCTCTCTTCAGATATAAGTATTTTCAATTATTTTACCTGATTCTTTTGGCATTTAGATCCATATCATTAAATAATATATTTGTATTACTACTTACTGATTCACTCTGTTCACTATCTGTTGATTTCTCAATATGGAAGATGAAGAATTTGCCTTTTTCCAACATTCTTTGCCTGTCTTTCCCCTGCCCCCGCTATCTCACCACAGATGTAGATTTACCTTAATTTTGGTTAGCTCTGTATTTCACATGAAATACATGTATTTCATATTTCACATTGTTATTGCTATATAGTATGACTATATAGTATGCTATATACACATGACTAGGTGTATATACACATATATAATGTATATATATAGCACATATATGTAGATAATAACAATGTGTGTGTGTACATATATATATATGCTATTCATAGCTAAGGCATGCAACTGTCATAGCTACTTTTCATTTCCTGCACAATATTTTGTTCCCTATGCATTGTTTTATTATTTGATCAACTTGTTTTGTACTTATTGTACTATTTGTTTTGTACTAATTCAAGACAGATATAGCCTCAATTGTTGAAATCTCTTTGTGATATGTGCAAACACGTTGCACATTCTTGAAGAGGTCTTCACACTTTCTCCAATCTGGATTCTCTGTCCTCCAGGTCTCTGCAGCACTGTCTCCTGGAGATTTCCCTTCACCATCAGGCTGAGAACTGCCTTTGCCTTGTCACTGCGTTGGAACTCCCAGTTCTTGCCTTCCTCACCTTTGCTTAACCCTTTGGTTTCAAGGATTTTATCTTTATGTGGCTTCCTGGGAAAATATGCAAGGGAGTTAAATTATTTGAGAGCTGACATGTATGAAAATGTTTTTATTCTGCCCTTCACAATTAATTGATATTTTGGCTGAACAGAAAAGTTCTGGTTTAGAAATCATTTTCTCTCAAAATTTGGAAGGCTTTTTTCCATTGTCTTTTAGCTTACAGTGTTGTTTTTGAGAAATCTGATTCTCTTTCTTCATCCTCCCTATAAAAAATTTTTTTTTGCCTTCCTGGAAATTTGATGGACCTTCTCTTGTCCCTAGTCTTCTGAATTTACATGAATTTTGGACTTTGGTTTGGTTTATTTTCATTCACTATGCTGGGCATTCATTGGGCATTTTTAATTTAGAAAATTGTGTCTTATAATTCTGGGAAATGTTCTAGAGTTATTTCATTGATTACTTCCTCTCCTTAATTTTCTCTCTTCCGGGAACACTGCCTGTTTGGGGTATCAGACCTTCAAGATTGTTTTAATGTTCTTATCTTTTCTTTCCTTTGTTCCTGTCTTTGTTTTTGCTCTACTTTCTGTGGCATTTCCTAACTTTACCTTCCAACTCTCTGTTTCGGTTTTCCTCTCTGCTATCATGTTTTTAATATTGGTAAGCTCTTTTTTGTTCTCTGAACAATCATTTTTATAGCATCCTGGTCTCATTTTCCAATTCTCTCCATAATGTTAATTTATTTTGTTTATTTTTAAAGTCTCTTTCTAATGGCTAGTCTTTGTTCCCACCTGGTTGCTTTCTCCTGCTTGATTTGTCTCTATTTTTCATATCAGACTCTTCCCACAAATATCTGGTGATCTTTGGTTGCTGGTTTATTTTAAAGGGTGGAGCAAGAAAAAAGCTAATTGAAAGCTCTAAGTGTGTGGGCAGTGTGTGGCTCATACTGTAGGGTAATCAGACCGGGCTATTTCCTTGGGTAACTTCAATATCAATATTTTTAGTCTTTTCTCTTAGGTTGGTCAGAGTTCTCAGCAAAGATTCTTCCTTGGGTTAACATGAGTATATTTTAAAGTAAGTGTGACTTCTAGCTATCATTATTTATAGACTCCTTACTAAATGTTTACTTTATGTACATTACCTCTTGTATCATTATAATAATCATATGAGATAAGTAACATTGTTATCCCCAATTTAAAGGTGAGCAAATGAGGCTCAGGGAGATGAACAAACCTCTTACCAATGTCATATCATTCGTAATGTAGGAGCTAAGATTTGAATCCAAAACTGAGCTTTCTCCAACGTAAGATTAAAAATGGTTATTATTTTAAAATGTTATAAATACCCCACTTAAATAAATACATGAGTTCAGTGAACAAGAGGTTACAATAAACAATCAGCTTATGTTGGGTAAATAAAAACTGATTGTATTAACAATCAGTTAATGTTGGGTAAATAAAAGTCAAAATGAACTCCAAAACCAATGGCTGGCACAAAATCTTAATCTCTACACATAGCCTATAGATTGGCACAGGGCTTTGGGCTCAAAAGCAGTTCAACAGGCTGAAGAGAATGAAAACGTAAGAGAAACCAGAATTCTAATTAGAACTTTGGACAATGAACTATTGGAGTAGCAGGAGTGTGCTCATATAACTTCTACTCCACACATATTGTATACATTAACTGATGTTTTAAAGCCTGACTAGAGCTAGTAAAAACATTGCAAGTCACAGAACAACATGAAAGATTATTTTCCTACTTCATTACTACTTTGAAAGCTGTCAACTCCTCTAAATGCATTGCTGCTGTGTTTTATAATGTCTAACTTTCTCCTAGGAGTGCCCATGGCCGGACAGTCGCCTCTGCCATATTCTGAAAGAGCTAAAACCATCAATGAGGTTAGAGTCACTGTTTTCTTTCTTACCTAATTTTACATTTTCTGTAGTGATTTAAATGATTTCATTGTAATTATCTGGTTTTACTCTCCTAGTAAAATCCTTTAATTCTTTTTTCTCCATATTCAATATCTATACAAGCAAAAAAAATTGTTGTTAACAAAGGCCAAGCAAAAATTGTTATGGTCCTTGATCTAAACTCCTCTTTGACGCTCCACGTTTAAATGAAGAAATAGTCTACAGCTGCTGAAGCAGAGAATTGTAAATACCCCAACGCCCTACTCCGTGCCACACATAGACTTCTTAGTGTTTAGAGATACAAGTAAATATGCTATATAACTGCCCTTTGTATTAAGGCATATTTCCAAATACGATTAAGATAACTTTCCTCCCTCTAAAAATACAAGCGAAATAGAGGTTTTCAGAAAATGACATACCTTTATTCCGTAAATTAAATCCAATATGTAAAATAAATAACAGCTTAAGAATTATTTTGTTGTAAGGGTAGCTGAAAAGGGTGTCCCACCACCAGTTACTGCATCTGATTTGATTGCTCACGTAGCACAAAAGGGATGTTTCAGATATTAGAAACTATGTGTCAGCCAAACTTGTATATTACGAAAACAGTTGGCACGTCTTATAGATCTAAGTACAAATTTGTCTTGCTCTCTGCAGGGTGCTTGTTGTAAGGGCATGCTGGTGTAGAAATGTCCGAATTTTTGATGCTTCCCAGGTGTTTATAAGCCCTCGGCTATTGCTCATAAGAAAATTCAAGTAGAGTAGTGTGGTAGACTGAATGCAAAAATGACCTCAATTTTCTACCTCTCCCTGTATCCATACCCTTTGCAATGTGATTTTGCAGCTTTTCTTATCCAGCGGTAGGAACTTTGCCTACTACTCAAATCTGGGCTGGTGTTGTGGCTCAGTTTGCCCAGAAAGATGGTGCAGAAGTGGTAATATGCCACTTTTGAGCCTAAGCCTCAGCACACCCAGCCACCATGAGGATAAGCCCAGGCTAGCCCACTAGAGGGATGTGAGAAACCAATGAAGAAAAGCTTAGTCATTCCAGCTGAACCCACCCTACACCAGCTTAGAGCCAGTCCACCCCCAAACACAAGATAGAACCCAGCAAAGGTCAACAGAGTTGCCTCCCAACCCACAGCTGACTGCAGACATATGAGTGTATCCAGCCAATATCAGAAGACCTGTCCAGCTGACTCACACACTCATAAGCAGTCATAAATGTCTGCTGTTTAAAACCAATGGGTTCTGGGGTGGTTTATGACACAGCATTGTAGCAGCAATAGATAAATGATATGAGTACAGATATCCCTAGCTAGTAAACCAAAATCTTACTAAACTTGCAAAAGACTTTTGTGTGTGTGTGTGTGAGGATGATCAGCCCTGAGCTAACATCTGATGCCACTCCTCCTCTTTTTGCTGAGAAGGACTGGCTCTGTGCTAACATCTGTGCCCATCTTCCTCTACTTTATATGGGACGCCGCCACAGCATGGCTCAACAAGCAGTGCGTAGGCACGCGCCCGGGATCGAACTGGGATCCGAACTGGCGAACCCCGGGCAGCCGCAGCGGAGCGCGTGCACTTAACCGCTTGCGCCACCAGGGCGGCCCCACTTTTTTTTTTTTTAAATCAGTTCTTTGATGTTCTTTCTCTTTGCAAATCCAGTGTTTCTTCCACTTGACCAAAGTCATTCAGGTCATGACTTTCATATTTTCTTTATAGAAATCCTAAAAAATTCCATTTTCACAGATTAGAATTCTGACTCTAATATTAGTCAGGAGTAACAAAAAACTGTTTACGTAACACGAAAATAAATTGACATATCAAATGTTATGACTCATCATCTACTCTAACCTGAGGAGTAACTTTCATTTTTATGACACGGTTTTTTTAAAGTACTTATTCTTTTAGTTCCAGAGAAAATTCAGGAAGTAAATATTCTTATCATCTGCGTTTCTCAGAAATCTGAATCTTAAAACCAATAAGCAATTTCTCCATTTTTATGCAACTTTTAGTGATAGGTTAAAATATAACACCTTTTTTCTAGCTTAATTAAGACATACTACTTCATGAGCCCCCATGAACTATTCTGGAGAAAACAAAGGCAAGTATAAACCCTTTCAAATATTTAATATTAATATTTCTGTTTGATAACTATATATTATGTGATTATCATACTTTGTAATTAGGGAGCACTTCAGAGATTTCAAAACCCTGAGGAGGTAGGAAGGGAAGCTAAACATGTCTTTCCGTAGATGGAAATACTAATGTTTAGAGAGGTTAATGAGTTCATTAATAAGGGTCATACAATGGTGGAACCAGATGTGGTTTATCCCAGTTTTTAGACGCCAATACCAGAAGCCTGAGTCTCACGCTTTACTTGAAATAGATTTATTCAGGTCATTTCCTTAATACTCTGTGTGTACAAGTTGCACACCAACACAGCTGAGATCATCATGGCCCAAGAGGAAAAGCCAGGCCAAGTAAGCTACAGGGAGACTACTGCTGGCTTAGCCAGGGAGAGCAGTGTTGGGAATTTGCAAGTTAGGACTCACTCAGCACACCACACAGAAGAATCTATTCATGAAGAAATAGACCAGATTGATTCATTGGCTTCTGTTGTGTGTGCTGCTTGGAGTTCATAGTCAGAACAATCTTTGAATCAGTATTTTGTTCTCTAAAAAAGGAGGAGTAAATGCACTGTCGCATTCAATTAATGAAGAATATCCTTTGATACTAGCAGTGTGGATTGATTGAGCCTGTACTTACTGTGAGAAGAATATGCCAGCTGTTCTCTGGAGGATCTTGGATACAAATTACAGCCCTCAACCCTCTGGAACCCAGGACTGTAGCCACAACTGACAGCTGCACACAGTGCAAGTGGTGAGTTAAACCGTGGACCCCATCTGTTTATGCTTCTTCACAAGAACAAGTTACTCTTCCAAAGATTGGCAGCAGCCCTGTCAGCCCACCAGCTCCTGCCAAGTATGTTAGCTTCCTCAGTCTCCAGTCAAGCGTAGGCTAAGTACTCAAGTGAGTTTTCATTTCTATCACTTAAGGCTTGGGGTAGCAAAATCTCATGTTGGATGTCTTCTGTTGATCCTCCCGATCCACTCTCAATCCTTCTCCATCCTGCTCTCTGCCCTAGCCCTGGGGATGCTAACCTGGATGGATTTATCAACAGGAGTATCTTGTTCTCTATCTTCCGGTTGGCTATGACCATGGGGAGTACCAGGATGAGATGGGAAGAAGGAAGGAGGGTACAGTCAGGGTATTAATTCTCTTGGCTCCTTGCATGCTGGATCTCTGTAAGTTGGCTGGTTCCATCTACTGAGGACCCCAGCTCCTATCAAGTTGCCCTTACAGCTCTCTCCATTGGTTCTGGGAACCACTTCTCCTTACCTCTTTAAGTCTAGGAGTGGTAGCAGCTCCCGGCTGTTATTGCTAGCCCCAGAGTCCTGCATTATTCCTTGTTTTCTTCCCGAAGCTTTATAACAGCCCCTTTATTAACCTTCCTCAACTACCCAGCTTGAGTACGTCATCTGCTTCCTGCTGGGACCCCTGACTCATACTTTGTTGGATGGCATCTCACTAGACCCATTCAAGGTTATTGTGTTCATTTATTTAAAAACACCTGTGACACATTGATTGCAT